>NC_089739.1:1319742-1619742 GCF_035083965.1 Branchiostoma lanceolatum | reverse complement strand
AATATGGAATTAATCAAAATGAAATAAGACAAACATAGTAGAAACGAACAGAATAGAATAGAATAGAATAGAATAGAATAGAATAGAACACGTAGAACAGATCTGAGACAGCAGAACAATAGAAAGTACGGAGATGGGGGCTTTTTTCGCTCAACATGTCTTATCGTCGGTCACTATAGTGTGCTGAGGGAATCGAGTTTATGTGTCCAGTTTTTCCAACATAGACTCATTTCCTCAGCTCCCTATGGGAGACTAACTTCCAGCGTCTTTTAAACATGGAGCAGAATAAAATGTTAGATAATGGAAAAATAGAATAGAATAGAACAGAACATATGGAATGGGTGGTTCATTCCTCGAAAAAGACTGTAGCTGTTCAGTCGAACATTTGGTTAAGTCCAATTTATAGTGTTGGCGTTGAAAGTTTAAACTCCATTCAGAATGACTTTTACCAACACAGATGAACTTTCAAGGGAATGGAATACAATCTGATTTTACTTACTAATTTTGTCGTTGGTCTAAGAACTGAATGAGAAACAAAATTATTTCCTGCTTGCAATATTTCAATTTCAAAACAACCAAAGAGGTTTCGATCAGATTGAAGCCCCCTTGCCAACCTGCTGTTATATAGTTGGGCATTTAGCTTTTGTAGCTAGTTGATATGTAAAGACAAAACTTATATGAGGGTGATAAGGGTCATAATGAGGACATAGAGCAGTTACATCAATGGGTATGAACATAGTTGTACCCCTCCCCCCCCCCCCCCCGCTGTAGTCGTATTGGACGAAATATAAACGGTTTTTGATTTGAGGTAGGCTTAATGCTGGGTCGATATGGGGGTACGGGACCGTTATATTCATGTGCTTGTTTGTCAGTATGGTATGACGGCCCGTATTGAATAAGACCTGTTATCAACAATTCTATAATTATCATATCTTCTAACCGGAGCGGTTATAAGGCAGAGTCAAATGGGGATACGGGGCCATTATATTCATGTGCTTGTATGACGTCCCTTAACCGTATTGGACCTGTTTTCAACAATGTTGCATTTATCATATCGTTTATAATTAGCAGGAGCATTTATATAATTGGGTCAAAATGGGGATACGGGGTGGTTATACTCATGTGTTTGTTTATGAGCATGGTATAACTAGCCCGTAATCTTATTTGACTTGCCATCAACGACGGTGAATAAAACACACTGTATCTGAAACAGGTATCAGCCTGGGGCTCGATATGAATACGGGGCCGTTATATTCATGTGTTTATTTATCAACATGGTATAACTTCCCCGTATTCTTATTGGTCTTACTATCGACCATGGTGACTAAGAAACACTGTAGCTTGAACAGATATCAACATTGGTCTAGATATGGATACTGTGAGGTAATATCCATGTGTCTTTTTATCAAATATGACAACCCCGTATTCTTATTGGACTTGCTATCATCCGCATAATGGTCAATAAAACACACTGCAGCTGGAGAAGTTATAAGCCGGGGTCTTGATATGGATACGGGGCAGTTATAGCCATGTCTTTGTTCGATAACATGGCATAACTTCCCCGTAACCATATTGGACCAGTTATCAAGGGTATATGATTTATCATATCCGCCTGGAGCAGATTGTATAAACCTAGGTCATGAAAAAAAGAGGATGCCGGGCAGTTATACCCATGTCTTAACTCAACAGCTCGGTATAATTTCTCCGTAGCCTAATTTGACCTACATATGATAATAACCATTTTGGATTGATCAATCGTTTGACTAATCATAAGTCCGGTTGGAGGTGATGTAATGGTGGGTTACAATGTGGGTACCGCGCAGTTATAGCCATGTCTCTGTTCGATAACATGGCATAGCTTCCCCGTAACCGTATTGGACCAGTTATCAACTGTATACGATTTATCATATCTGACAAGGATGCCAGGCAGTTATACCGATGTCTTAACTACACAGCATGGTATAACTTCCCCGTAGCCTGTATGTATAATAAGCCGAACCAAAGCAACAACCATTTTGGATATATCATATTGTTCGATTCATTCTAAGTCCTGATGGAGGCAATATATACGACGGTGGGTTATGATATGGATACGGGGCAGTTATAGTCATGTTTTCTTTCGATAACATGGCATAACTTCCCCGTAACCGTATTGGACCCGTTACCAACAGTATACGTTAAGCTTACGTTACGTTACCTAATCTGTGTCTGTGTTGAAGGATGATGGTTACTCTCCTGTCACATTAAGTGTGACGTCATCACCGGGCCAAAGGGTACCCGGCAGCCTGTATCGGCCCCCATCTCGTATTGAGACCTGGCATTTTACTCCTCTGGTTCCGGGTCTTACTGGGTTCGTGGGGGGATCACATCATGTGTTCACCTGCTACATGGTGGGACTCCCCTGCAACCTCATAGGACCTGTCAGCAACCATGTCGGGATGAAATAGAAATAATATGATATAATATGAAAGAGATGGGAGAGAGTGAGTGAGTGAGTGAGTGAGTGAGTGAGTGAGTGAGTGAGTGAGTGAGTGAGCGAGTGAGTGAGTGGGTGGGTAAGCGAGCGAGCGAGTGAGTGAGTAAGAGAGTGAGTGAGTGAGTGAGTGAGTGAGTGAGTGTGTGAGTGAGTGAGTGAGTGAGTGAGTGAGTGAGTGAGTGAGTGAGTGAGCGAGTGAGTGAGTGGGTGGGTAAGCGAGCGAGCGAGTGAGTGAGTAAGAGAGTGAGTGAGTGAGTGAGGTAGTGAGTGAGTGAGTGAGTGAGTGAGTGAGTGAGTGAGTGAGTGAGTGAGTGAGTGAGTGAGCGAGCGAGCGAGTGAGTAAGAGAGTGAGTGAGTGAGTGAGTGAGTGAGTGAGTGAGTGAGTGAGTGTGTTAGTGAGTGAGTTATATGGGACCACAGTATCCTCTCGCCTGAATCTGGGTCTTCCTGGGTTTGCGGGGGGCTCACATCATGTGTTCTACTACCACATGATGCGACTCCCCCGTAATATCATAGGACCCGACAGCAACAATGCGAAGATAGCAGAAATATGGTATCTGCTACGGTTATTCAAACCGCGTAACGTTATAGGACCTGTCAGCGACAATATTGAGATGAAAAAAATCTGAGATGAAAAAAAAAATCAATGTATTCTTTAATGTTATGACAATGATAGAAGTAGCTCGTCATCTTATGCTTTCATGATTTTGGTCTATAAGACAACATTTAGGATTAGGTTAATATCTATCCTGCTACTTTTTCGATCAGATATCAACAATGCCAGATTGATGATTTAACTGTTGCAAATTTCAGCTCGGGTTGTGGTGAGGATACGGGGCCATTATAGCCATGTGTTTATCATTCAACATGGCATAACTTCCCCGTACTCTTATTATTACCTTTTTGGATCTGCCAGCAACAATGTAGAGATAAAAGAAGGTCACTATGATACTATTATGATGTTACTCTTGTTGGTTTTTCGTCGTTTTTGGACAGACAAGGACGACATGGCACTGTACTCAACTTATTTCAACAGTACCAGGTACAGAGACCAGTATACCCATTTCTACACATGGGTGGAGTGAGGAAAGTCGTGTAAAGTGCCTTTCCTAAGGGCACAACATCGGTGGCGTCAGGGGATTCGAACCCGGGACCACTAGGTTCTGGGCCGAAGACCGTACCGTTACGCCACACGAACCAACGTTACTCAGGTTGCTCTACCTGAAAAAAAAAAAAGATTGCAAGAGGGCTTATACATTGTGTCTTTGTGGTTCCGGGGTCATTAAAACTCTGAGTAGTCTCTTAATCAGAGTTTTATTGCCCCGGTTCCATGTGGGCACTTGTCCTTTTCATTACATTGAAGCCCACAACCCTTCTAGCTATCCATAGTTACATGTATTTTTGACAAATATCTAAACATTACGCACAACAAAAAGAGTTTGCTGCTCTTGGAGCTTCGAGAAAACTCTGTCCCATATATAGATGTATCATGATTCGGCACAAACTTTTTTCTTGTTTCTTTGGAAGGTTCACATGAAGTGTCGGGGGAATAAAGATTCTGACTTCCGTCAAAAAAAGAGTCTTATTGCCCTGGTTCTCTATGGGGCCGAGTAACAGCAAAGGTGAAGTGTGAAGCATATAGTGATTTCGTGCTGGTGTTCAAAATACGTAGTTCGTTAATTTAACATGTATTTCTTCGTTCATCCTGTTTGCTTACATGCGGTGCCGGGGCAATTAAAGATTCTGAGTGTTGTGAAAATCAGAGTCTTTTTGCCCTGGCACCTCATGGAGCATTGTAACAGCAAAAGTAAAGGAGAGACACATTTTGCAGCTTTTTTTTTTTGTCTGACTATGTCAGGAACTGTTGTTTACTGTGGATTCAATAATACATATTTCAGTGATTTAACTATATACATTTCTTAGTTACACATGTTAGCTCACATGCGATGCCGGGGCAATTAAAGATTCTGAGTGTTGTGAAAATCAGAGTCAGATATAAATCAGAGTTTATATCTATCCTGTACTCTTTTTCGATCAGATATCAACAATGTCAGATTGAAAATCTAAGTGTTGCAAATTTCAGCTCGGGTTGTGATGAGGATACGGGGCCGTTATAGTCATGTGCTTATCATTCAACATGGCATAACTTCCCCGTACTCTTATCATTACCTTTTAGGATCTGCCAGCAACAATGTAGAGATAAAAGAAAGTCACTATGATACTATTATGATGTTACTCTAGTTGTTTTTACGTCCTTTTCGGACAGACAAGGACGACATGGCACTGTACTCAAGTTTTTTTATAACTTATTTCAACAGTGCCACGTACAGAGAACAACATACCCATTTCTACGCCTGGATGGAGTGAGGAAAGTCGTGTAAAGTGCCTTTCCCAAGGGCACAACATCGGTGGCGTCAGGGGATTCGAACCCGGGACCACTAGGTTCTTGGCCGAAAACCCTAAAATTACGCCACACGACCCCACGTTACTCAAGTTGCTCTACCTGAAGGTTGCAAGAGGGCTTATACATTGTGTCTTTGTGGTTCCGGGGTCATTAAAACTCTGAGTAGTCTCTAAATCAGAGTTTTATTGCCTCGGTTCCACGTGGGCACTTGTTCTTTTCATTATGTCAAAGCCCACAACCCTTCTAGCTGTACATAGTTACATGTACTTTTGACAAATATCTAAACATTACGCACAACAAAAACAGTTTGCTGTTCTTGAAGCTTCGACAAAACCCTGTCCCATAAATAAATGTATCATGCTTCGGCACAAACTTTTTTCTTGTTTCTTTTGTAGGTTCACATGTAGTGCCGGGGCAACAAAGATTCTGACTTCCATCTAAATCAGAGTCTTATTGCCCTGGTTCTCTGTGGGGCCGAGTAACAGCAAAGGTGAAGTGTGAAGCATATGGTGCTTTCGTGCTGGAGTTGAAAACACGTAGTTCGTTGATTTAACATGCATTTCTTGGATCATCCTGTTTGCTTACATGCTGTGCCGGGGTAATTAAAGATTCTGAGTGTTGTGAAAATCAGAGTCTTTTTGCCCTGGCACCTCATGGAGCATTGTTACAGCAAATGTTAAGGAGAGACACATTTCGTAGCTTTTTTGTTTGACCGTGTCGGGAACTGTTGTTTACTGCGGATTCAAAACTACACATTTCAGTGATTTAACATCTATTTCTTCGTTACACATGTTAGCTCACATGCGGTGCCGGGGCAATTAAGATTCTGAGTTTTGTGAAAATCAGAGTCTTTATGCCCTGGCTCTGTCGTGGTGCGGATACCAGTACTTTTGTTATGCTGTTGTGTAAGTTTAGCATGTCTTTCCTTTGTCACTATAGTGTGCTGAGGGCATCGAGTTTATGTGTTCAGTTTACCAACATAGACTCGTTTCCTCAGCCCCCTATGGGAGCCAACACTTCAACGTGCTTCAACTAACGAGTAGAACAGAGCACAGATAAAACCCATAGCGGAATAGAAAAGATAATTTCGGATTCGAAATAATGATTCTGTCACCAAAAGTAATTTGGCAACTTTTTTATAGCTTTATCCCCTGCTAGCAGTATTTCAAATCGAAGTAAAATAGTCGATTGTAACTCGCATGTGTTTGTATATATACATGTATATATGAACTTTGTCCTAGTTCCTAATACTTTTATTGGGCCGTTCACCAACAATAAATCTACCATATTGTCTAGTTAGGGAAGATGTACGCCTTATAAGCCGGGGCCATAATGAGAATACGGGGCATTTTAAGTCATGTGTTTGTCTATCAACATGATTAAATTTTCCCGTACTCTCATTTGATCTGCAGTCAAGAAAGTCTAATTTCTGGAATTGTCTAGCTGGAGCAGATATTAACCCGGGTTCTTATGAGGATACGGGGCAGTTATATCCATGTGTTTGTTCGACAACATGGTATTACTACCCCGTAACCTTATTGAACCAGTTAACAACAATGTTGGATTCCTCATATAGTTTATTACGGATATAGAACAACTTAATATGACTATTTTGGAAATTTTGTAGGAAGATGAAGATACGGGGCAGTTCAAGCGTTTGTGAAAAATACAAAGTACAACTTCCCCGTAGCCTTATTAAACCTCAAATTAACAATCATATATGTTATATCGTCTTTGAGGAACAGATATACGTCCAGTTGCAGACGATAGAAGTGTGGGTTAAAATGGAATACGGGGCAGTTATATCCATGTCGTTGCTCAGCAACATGGAATAACTTCCCCGTACTCTTGATGGACCTACTATCAACAGTTTTTGAAACGTGAAACAAAGGATGCGAATAGCCAGCAACTAGGCCATGATTTCGCTAGTTGTCGTTGATCTGATAGCATACATCTGTTTGAACCTATTAAACGCTCGCGGAGGGATATGGGTGCCTCGAACCTGTGACCAGTGAGGTCTTACTGGGTTTGCCGGGGAATCACATCATGTGTTCACCTGCTACATGGTGGGACTTCCCTGCAACCTCATTGGACCTGTCAGCAACAACATGTCGAGAAGAAAGAAATATTTTATAATATTATGACAAGAAGTAGATGTCGCTGCTCGTCTCGGATCGCTACCGGTTGAACCGCCGGCATGTTGCTCGCCTGGTTCCGGGTCTTACTGGGTTTGCGGGGGGATCACATCATGTGTTTGCCTGCTACATAGTGGGACTTCCCTGCAACCTCATAGGGCCTATCAGCAACAATATTGAGAGAAAAGAAATAGTTAATGATGCGATGGCAACGGTGCAGGTAACATCGGGAACTAGTGTAATCACAACTAGAGTAGGACTATGAAACAAACTTCAAGAGGCAATCGTTACCATTAGAGATAGAATGAAGTTGAAATATGAAGCTGTTAATACTTTACGAAAGTTGTTGATATCTCTCTATAGGTTCATATGTTTTGCCGGGGTAATACAGATTCTGAGTTCTCAACATCAGAGTCTTATTCCCCTGGCACCGCATGAAGCCTTGCACCAACCAATGTCAAAGGAAAGATAATTTACTTTTGGATCAGGATTTTAAAGTAAAAAGAATCATTTAGATGATATGTCGTTATTTCTCTTGGTCCATATATAGTGCCGGGATAATCAAGATTCTGAGTTCACTCAGCTTCAGAGTCTTATTGCACAAAGAATCGTTATTTGGCCATATTCTAGCAAGTATAGAGAAAATATTTCTACATGGAGGGACACAGAGAAGGAGATGAGGAGCATAAGCAACAGCTGACACGACGACAGAAAAAAGGTCAAGAGACGAGTGAAGCGGAGTACTATCATCGGTGGCCTATGCTCGAAACGGGGCAAGTAAGCAAGTAAGTTAATGTCAAGAAACTATTTTAGCTTTAGTTTTTGCTGTGTATCTTGAAATACATATTGAAACGATTTAACATATGTATTTGTATCATTTTTGCATGGCTATAGCTGGAAATATAAATTTGAGTTCTGTCAGGACCAGAGTCCAACTGTCCTGGTTCCGTCTAAAGCAACGTCTCAGTGAGTGAGATAGAAGAAAGACCATTTGTCACGATACGAATACCGTTACTTTTGATATGCCGTTTTTTCAGTTCAATATTTTTCATACTGGGTCACTATAGTGTGCTGAGGGAATCGAGTTTATGTGTTCAGATTTATCAACATAGACTCGTTTCCTCAGCTCCCGATGGTAGACTACTCTTTAACGTGCTTTAAAGAATGAGTAGAATAGAGCACAACAGAAAACAAAATAAGGATTCTGTCACTAAAAGTAAACTGATTACCTTTTTTGTAGATAAATCTTCTGCTTGAAGTATTTCAAATCGAAGTACAAAAACCAATTGTAAATCGCATGTGTTTGTTTAGGAACTTGGTCCATCAACTTGGTCCGTCAACAATGAATCTACCATATTGACTTGTCGGAGAAGATATACGCCATACAAGCCGGGGCCATGATGGGAATACGGGGCAGGTTTAGTCATGTGTTTCGTCATCGACATGATTAAACTTCCCCGTTCTCTTTTTGGTCCTTCAGGCGAGTTTATTGCATCGTCTAGCTAGAGCAGATATCAACCAGGGTCCTTATGAGGTTACGGGGCAGTTACATCCATGTGTTTGTTCGACAACATGGTATAACTTCCCCGTAACCTTATTGGACCAGGTATCAACAATGTTGGATTCATCATATAGTTTGATAGAAGTATGTAAAATATGGTACGACTGGTACGAATCTGTTCTAGGTTATAAAGAGGAGACGGGGCTTTCATATTCATGTCTTTGTGAAAAACATTGTATAGCTACCCGTTACCTCATTGAACGTCTAATTATTAATTTTAAATATTGTATCGTAGGAAACCGATATATGTCCAGTTGCAGACGATAGAAGTGTGGGTTTAAATAGGAATACGGGGCAGTTATATCCATGTCTTTGCTCAGCAACATGGAATAACTTCCCCGTACTCTTGATGGACCTACTATCAACAGTTTTTGAAACGTGAAACAAAGGCTTCGGCATATTGCTCACCTGGATCTTGGTCTTCCTGGGTTTGCCGGGCAATCACATCATGTGTTCACCTGCTACATGGTGGGACTTCCCTGCAACCTCATTGGACCTGGCAGCAACAACATGTCTTGAAGAAAGAGAGATTTTGTGACATCATGTCAAGAAGTAGAAGTATCTGCTCGTCACGGGTCGCTACCAGTTGAGTCGCTAACATCCTCGCACATGGTTTTGGGTCTTCCTGGGTTTGCGGCGCAGGGGACTCGCATCATGTGTTCATCTGCTATATATTGGGACTTCCCTGCAACCTCACTGGACCTGTCAACAGCGACATTTCGAGACAAAAGATTTTATGATATCATGACAAGAAGTAGAAGTATCTGCTCGTCTCGGATCGCTACCGGTTGAGCCGCCGTCATGTTGCTCGCCTGGTTCCGGGTCTTGCTGGGTTTGCGGGGGGATCACATCATGTGTTCGCCTGCTACATGGTGGGACTTCCCTGCAACCTCATAGGGCTTACCAGCAACAATATTGAGAGGAAAGAAATAGTTCATGATACGATGGCAACGGTGCGGGTAACATCGGGAACTTGCTAGTGTAATCACAACAAGAGTAGGACTATGAAACAAACTTCAAGAAGCGATCGTTACCATTAGAGATAAAATGAAGTTTAAAAAATGAAGCTGCTGATACTTTACGAACGTTGTTGATATCTCCCTAGGTTCATATGTGTTGCCGGGGTAATACAGATTCTGAATTCTCAACATCAGAGTCTTATTCCCCTGGCACCGCATGGAGCCTTGCACAAACCAATGTTAAAGGAAAGATAATTCACTTTTGGATCAAGATTTTAATGCACAAAGAATCATTTAGATGATATGTCGTTATTTCTCTTGGTCCATATATAGTGCCGGGATAATCAAGATTCCGAGTTCACTCAGCTTCAGAGTCTTATTGCCCTGGATCTTTATTTGGCCATATTCTAGCAAGTATAGAGAAAATAATTCTACATGGAGGGACACAGAGAAGGAGATGAGGAGCATAAGCAACAGCTGACACGACGACAGAAAAAAGGTCCAGAGACGAGTGAAGCGGAGGACTATCATCGGTGGCCTATGCTCGAAACGGGGCAAGTAAGCAAGTAAGTTAATGTCAAGAAACTATTTTAGCTTTAGTTTTTGCGTATTGTTTGTGTATTTTAAAATACATATTGAAACGATTTAACATATGTATTTGTATCATTTGTGCATAGCTATATGTGGAAATATAAATTTGAGTTCTGTCAGGACCAGAGTCCAACTGTCCTGGTTCCGTCT
This sequence comes from Branchiostoma lanceolatum, assembly GCF_035083965.1. NCBI lineage: Eukaryota > Metazoa > Chordata > Leptocardii > Amphioxiformes > Branchiostomatidae > Branchiostoma > Branchiostoma lanceolatum. The sequence continues at coordinate 1,609,466 of NC_089739.1, read as the reverse complement.
AAAGCAACGTCTCAGTTAGTGAGATAAAAGACCATTTGTCACGATACGAATAACGTTACTTTTGATATGCCGTTTTTTCAGTTCAATATTTTTCATACTGGGTCACTATAGTGTGCTGAGGGAATCGAGTTTATGTGTTCAGATTTATCAACATAGACTCGTTTCCTCAGCTCCCTATGGGAGACTACTCTTTAACGTGCTTTAAAGAATGAGTAGAATAGAGCACAGCAGAAAACAAAATATGGATTCTGTCACTAAAACTAAACTGATTACCTTTTTTGTAGATACATCTTCTGCTTGAAGTATTTCAAATCGAAGTACAAAAACCAATTGTAACTCGCATGTGTTTGTTGATGAACTTGGTCCATCAACTTGGTCCGTCAACAATGAATCTACCATATTGACTTGTCGGAGAAGATATACGCCATACAAGCCGGGGCTATAATGGGAATACGGGGCAGTTTTAGTCATGTGTTTCGTCATCGACATGATTAAACTTCCCCGTTCTCTTATAGGTCCTTCAGGCGAGTTTATTGCATCGTCTAGCTGGAGCAGATATCAACCAGGGTCCTTATGAGGTTACGGGGCAGTTACATCCATGTGTTTGTTCGACAACATGGTATAACTTCCCCGTAACCTTATTTGACCAGGTATCAACAATGTTGGATTCATCTTATAGTTTGATAGAAGTATGCAAAATATAGTACGACTGACACGAATCTGTTCTAGTTTATAAAGAGAAGACGGGGCTTTCATATTCATGTCTTTGTGAACATTGTATGGCTACCCGTTACCTTATTGAACGTCTAATTATAAATTTTGTATATTGTATCGTAGGAAACCGATATACGTCCAGTTGCAGACGATAGAAGTGTGGGTTTAAATGGAATACGGGGCAGTTATATCCATGTCTTTTCTCAGCAACATGGAATAACTTCCCCGTACTCTTGATGGACCTACTATCAACAGTTTTCGAAACGTGAAACAAAGGATGCGAATAGCCAGCAGCTAGGCCATGATTTCGCTAGTTATCGTTGATCTGATAGCATACATCTGTTTGAACCTATTAAACGCTCGCGGAGGGATATGGATGCCTCGAACCCGTGACTCGTGGGCATCGGCACGTTACTCACCTGAATCCCGGTCTTACTGGGTTTGCGGGGGGCTCACATCATGTGTTTGCCTGCTACATGGTGGGACTTCCCTGCAACCTCATATGGCCTATCAGCAACAATATTGAGAGGAAAGAAATAGTTAATCATACGATGGCAACGGTGTGGGCAACATCGGGAACTTGCTAGTGTAATTACAACAAGAGTAGGACTATGAAACAAACTTCAAGGGGCGATCGTTACCATTAGAGATAAAATGAAGTTAAAAAATGAAGCTGCTGATACTTTACGAAAGTTGGTGATATCTCCCTAGGTTCATATGTTTTGCCGGGGTAATACAGATTCTGAGTTCTCAACATCAGAGTCGTATTCCCCTGGCACCGCATGGAGCCTTGCACCAACCAATGTCAAAGGAAAGATAATTTACTTTTGGATCAAGATTTTAATGCACAAAGAATCATTTAGATGATATGTCGTTACTTATCTTGATTCATATATAGTGCCGGGATAGTCAAGATTCTGAGTTCACTCAGCTTCAGAGTCTTATTGCCCTGGATCGTTATTTGGCCATATTCTAGCAAGTATAGAGAAAATATTTCTACATGGAGGGACACAGAGAAGGAGATGAGGAGCATAAGCAACAGCTGACACGACGACAGAAAAAAGGTCCAGAGACGAGTGAAGCGGAGTACTATCATCGGTGGCCTATGCTCGAAACGGGGCAAGTAAGCAAGTAAGTTAATGTCAAGAAACTATTTTAACTTTAGTTTTTGCGTATTGTTTGTGTATTTTAAAATACATATTGAAACGATTTAACATATGTATTTGTATCAATTTTGCATGGCTATAGGTGGAAATATAAATTTGAGTTCTGTCAGGACCAGAGTCCAACTGTCCTGGTTCCGTCTAAAGCAACGTGTCAGCGAGTGAGATAGAAGAAAGACCATTTGTCACGATACGAATACCGTTACTTTTGATATGCCGTTTTTTCAGTTCAGTGTTTTTCATACTGGGTCACTATAGAGTGCTGAGGGAATCGAGTTTATGTGTTCAGATTTATCAACATAGACTCGTTTCCTCAGCTCCCTATGGGAGACTACTCTTTAACGTGCTTTAAAGAATGAGTAGAATAGAGCACAGCGGAAAGCAAAATAAGGTTTCTGTCACTTAAAGTAAACTGATTACCTTTTTTGTAGATACATCTTCTGCTTGAAGTATTTCAAATCGAAGTACAAAAACCAATTGTAACTCGCATGTGTTTGTTGATGAACTTGGTCCATCAACTTGGTCCGTCAACAATGAATCTACCATATTGACTTGTCGGAGAAGATATACGCCATACAAGCCGGGGCCATAATGGGAATACGGGGTAGTTTTAGTCATGTGTTTCTTCATCGACATGATTAAACTTCCCCGTTCTCTTATAGGTCCTTCAGGCGAGTTTATTGCATCGTCTAGCTAGAGCAGATATCAACCAGGGTCCTTATGAGGTTACGGGGCTGTTATATCCATGTGTTTGTTCGACAACATGGTATAACTTCCCCGTAACCTTATTGGAACAGGTATCAACAATGTTCGATTCATCATATAGTTTGATAGAAGTATGCAAAATATGGTACGACTGGCACGAATCTGTTCTAGGTTATAAAGAGGAGACGGGGCTTTCATATTCATGTCTTTGTGAAAAAACATGGTAAAGCTAACCGTTACCTTATTGAACGTCTAATTATAAATTTCATATATTGCATCGTAGGAAACCGATATACGTCCAGTTGCAGACGATAGAAGTGTGGGTTTAAATGAAATACGGGGCAGTTATATCCATGTCTTTGCTCAACAACATGGAAGAACTTCCCCGTACTCTTGATGGACCTACTATCAACAGTTTTTGAAACGTGAAACAAAGGATGCGAATAGCCAGCAACTAGGCCATGATTTCGCTAGTTGTCGTTGATCTGATAGCATATATCTGTTTGAACCTATTAAACGCTCGCGGAGGGATATGGATGCTTCGAACCTGTGACCAGTGAGGTCTTACTGGGTTTGCCGGGGAATCACATCATGTGTTCACCTGCTACATGGTGGGACTTCCCTGCAACCTCAGTGGACCTGGCAGCAACAACATGTCTTGAAGAAAGAGAGATTTTGTGACATCATGTCAAGAAGTAGAAGTATCTGCTCGTCTCGGATCGCTACCGGTTGAGCCGCCGGCATGTTGCTCGCCTGGTTCCGGGTCTTACTGGGTTTGCGGGGAGCTCACATCATGTGTTCTACTGTTTAATACATGGTGGGACTTCCCTGCAACCTCATTGGACCTATCAGCAACAACATGTCTTGAAGAAAGAGAGATTTTGTGACATCATGTCAAGAAGTAGAAGTATCTGCTCGTCTCGGATCGCTACCAGTTGAGTCGCTAACATCCTCTCACATAGTTTTGGGTCTTCCTGGGTTTGCGGCGCGGGGGACTCGCATCATGTGTTCACCTGCTATATATTGGGACTTCCCTGCAACCTCATTGGACCTGTCAGCAACAACATGTCGAGAAGAAAGAAATATTTTATGATATTATGACAAGAAGTAGATATCGCTGCTCGTCTCGGATCGCTACCGGTTGAGCCACCGACATTCTCTCCCCTGGTTCGGGTCTTACTGGGTTTGCGGGGGGGCTCACATCATGTGTTCACCTGCTACATGGTGGGACTTCCCTGCAACCTCATAGGGCCTATCAGCAATATTTTGAGGAAAGAAATAGTTAATGATACGATGGCAACGGTGTGGGTAACATCGGGAACTTGCTAGTGTAATCACAACAAGAGTAGGACTATGAAACAAGCTTCAAGAGGCGATCGTTACCATTAGAGATAAAATGAAGTTAAAAAATGAAGCTGTTAATACTTTACGAAAGTTGTTGATATCTCTCTATAGGTTCATATGTTTTGCCGGGGTAATACAGATTCTGAGTTTTCAACATCAGAGCCTTATTCCCCTGGCACCGCATGGAGCTTTGCACAAACCAATGTCAAAGGAAAGATAATTCACTTTTGGATCAAGATTTTAATGCACAAAGAATCATTTAGATGATATGTCGTTATTTCTCTTGGTCCATATATAGTGCCGGGATAATCAAGATTCTGAGTTCACTCAGCTTCAGAGTCTTATTGCCCTGGATCGTTATTTGGCCATAGTCTAGCAAGTATAGAGAAAATATTTCTACATGGAGGGACACAGAGAAGGAGATGAGGAGCATAAGCAACAGCTGACACGACGACAGAAAAAAGGTCCAGAGACGAGTGAAGCGGAGGACTATCATCGGTGGCCTATGCTAGAAACGGGACAGGTAAGCAAGTAAGTTAATGTCAAGAACCTATTTTAGCTTTAGTTTTTGTTGTATATCTTAAAATACATATTGAAACGATTTAACATATGTATTTGTATCATTTTTGCATGGCTATAGTTGGAAATATGAATTTGAGTTCTGTCAGGACCAGAGTCCAACTGTCCTGCTTCCGTCTGAAGTAACGTCTCAGCGAGTGAGATAGAAGAAATAACATCTGTCACGATACGAATACCGTTACTTTTGATATGCCGGTTTTTCAGTTCAGTGTTTTTCATACTGGGTCACTATAGTGTGCTGAGGGAATCGAGTTTATGTGTTCAGATTTATCAACATAGACTCGTTTCCTCAGCTCCCTATGGGAGACTACTCTTTACCGTGCTTTAAAGAATGAGTAGAATAGAGCACAACAGAAAACAAAATAAGGATTCTGTCACTAAAAGTAAACTGATTACCTTTTTTGTAGATACATCTTCTGCTTGAAGTATTTCAAATCGAAGTACAAAAACCAATTGTAACTCGCATGTGTTTGTTTATGAACTTGGTCCATCAACTTGGTCCGTCAACAATGAATCTACCATATTGACTTGTCGGAGAAGATATACGCCATACAAGCCGGGGCCATAATGGGATTACGGGGCAGTTTTAGTCATGTGTTTCGTCATCGACATGATTAAACTTCCCCGCTCTCTTATAGGTCCTTCAGGCGAGTTTATTGCATCGTCTAGCTGGAGCAGATATCAACCAGGGTCCTTATGAGGTTACGGGGCAGTTACATCCATGTGTTTGTTCGACAACATGGTATAACTTCCCCGTAACCTTATTGGACCAGGTATCAACAATGTTGGATTCATCATATAGTTTCATAGAAGTATGTAAAATATGGTACGACTGGTACGAATCTGTTCTAGGTTATAAAGAGGAGACGTGGCTTTCATATTCACGTCTTTGTGAAAAAACATGGTATAGCTACCCGTTACCTTATTGAACGTCTAATTATAAATTTTATATATTCTATCGTAGAAAACCGATATGCGTCCAGTTGCAGACGATAGAAGTGTGGGTTTAAATGGAATACGGGGCAGTTATATCCATGTCTTTGCTCAACAACATGGAATAACTTCCCCGTACTCTTGATGGACCTACTATCAACAGTTTTTGAAACGTGAAACAAAGGATGCGAATAGCCAGCAACTAGGCCATGATTTCGCTAGTTGTCGTTGATCTGATAGCATACATCTGTTTGAACCTATTAAACGCTCGCGGAGGGATATGGATGCCTCGAACCTGTGACCAGTGAGGTCTTACTGGGTTTGCCGGGGAATCACATCATGTGTTCACCTGCTACATGGTGGGACTTCCCTGCAACCTCATTGGACCTGTCAGCAACAACATGTCGAGAAGAAAGAAATATTTTATGATATCATGACAAGAAGTAAATGTCGCTGCTCGTCTCGGATCGCTACCGGTTGAGCCGCTGGCATGTTGCTCGCCTGGTCCCGGGTCTTACTGGGTTTGCGGGGGGCTCACATCATGTGTTCGCCTGCTACATGGTGGGACTTCCCTGCAACCTCATAGGGTCTATCAGAACAATATTGAGAGGAAAGAAATAGTTCATGATACGATTGCAGCGGTGTGGGTAACATCGGGAACTTGCTAGTGTAATCACAACAAGAGAAGGACTATGAAACAAACTTCAAGAGGCGATCGTTACCATTAGAGATAAGATGAAGTTAAAAAATGAAGCTGCTGATACTTTACGAAAGTTGTTGATATCTCCCTAGGTTCATATGTTTTGCCGGGGTAATACAGATTCTGAGTTCTCAACATCAGAGTCTTATTCCCCTGGCACCCCATGGAGCCTTGCACAAACCAATGTCAAAGGAAAGATAATTCACTTTTGGATCAAGATTTTAATGCGCAAAGAATCATTTAGATGATATGTCGTTATTTCTCTTGGTCCATATATAGTGCCGGGATAATCAAGATTCTGAGTTCCCTCAGCTTCAGAGTCTTATTGCCCTGGATCTTTATTTGGCCATATTCTAGCAAGAATAGAGAAAATATTTCTACATGGTGGGACACAGAGAAGGAGATGAGGAGCATAAGCAACAGCTGGCACGACAACAGAAAAAAGGTCCAGAGACAAGTGAAGCGGAGGACTATCATCGGTGGCTTATGCTCGAAACGGGGCAAGTAAGCAAGTAAGTTAATGTCAAGAAACTATTTTAACTTTAGTTTTTGCGTATTGTTTGTGTATTTTAAAATACATATTGAAACGATTTAACATATGTATTTGTATAATTTTTGCATGGCTATAGGTGGAAATATAAATTTGAGTTCTGTCAGGACCAGAGTCCAACTGTCCTGGTTCCGTCTAAAGCAACGTCTCAGCGAGTGAGACAGAAGAAAGACCATTTGTCACGATACGAATACCGTTACTTTTGATATGCCGTTTTTTCAGTTCAGTATTTTTCATACTGGGTCACTATAGTGTGCTGAGGGAATCGAGTTTATGTGTTCAGATTTATCAACATAGACTCGTTTCCTCAGCTCCCTATGGGAGACTAATCTTCAACGTGCTTTAAAGAATGAGTAGAATAGAGCACAGCAGAAAACAAAATATGGATTCTGTCACTAAAAGTAAACTGATTACCTTTTTTGTAGATACAGCTTCTGCTTGAAGTATTTCAAATCGAAGTACAAAAACCAATTGTAACTCGCATGTGTTTGTTTAGGAACTTGGTCCATCAACTTGGTCCGTCAACAATGAATCTACCATATTGACTTGTCGGAGAAGATATACGCCATACAAGCCGGGGCCATAATGGGAATACGGGGCAGTTTTAGTCATGTGTTTCGTCATCGACATGATTAAACTTCTCCGTTCGCTTACTGGTCCTTCAGGCGACTATGCCGAGTTTATTGCATCATCTAGCTGGAGCAGATATCAACCCGGGTCCTTATGAGGTTACGGGGTAGTTATATCCATGTGTTTGTTCGACAACATGGTATAACTTCCCCGTAACCTTATTGGACCAGGTATCAACAATGTTGGATTCATCATATAGTTTGATAGAAGTATGCAAAATAATGGTACGACTGGCACGAATCTGTTCTAGGTTAGAAAGAGAAGACTGGGCTTTCATATTCATGTCTTTGTGAAAAAAAAAATGGTATAGCTACCCGTTACCTTATTGAACGTCTAATTATAAATTTCATTATTGTATCGTAGGAAACCGATGTACGTCCAGTTGCGGACGATAGAAGTGTGGGTTTAAATGGGAATACGGGGCAGTTATATCCATGTCTTTGCTCAACAACATGGAATAACTTCCCCGTATTCTTGATGGACCTACTATCAACAGTTTTTGAAACGTGAAACAAAGGATGCGAATAGCCAGCAACTAGGCCATGATTTCGCTAGCTGTCGTTGATCTGATAGCATACATCTGTTTGAACCTATTAAACGCTCGCCGAGGGATATGGATGCCTCGAACCTGTGACTCGTGAGCATCGGCACGTTACTCACCTGGATCCCGGTCTTACTGGGTTTGCGGGGGGCTCACATCATGTGTTCATCTGCTACATGGTGGGACTGCCCTGCAACCTCATAGGACCTGGCAGCAACAACATGTCGAGAACAAATAGTTTATTTTATTTTATATTATGACAAGAAGTAGATGTCACTGCTCATCTCGGATCGCTACCGGTTGAGCCGTTGGTATCTTTTTTCCTGGATCTTGGTCTTACTGGGTTTGCGGGGGGCTCACACCATGTGTTCACCTGCTATATATTGGGACTTCCCTGCAACCTCACTGGACCTGTCAACAGCAACATTTCGAGATGAAAGAGAGATTTTATGATATCATGACAACAAGTAGAAGTATCTGCTCGTCTTGGATTGGTACCAGTTGAGCCGCCGACATTCTCTCCCCTGGTTCGGGTCTTCCTGGGTTTGCGGGGGTCTCACATCATGTCTTCATCTCATACATGATGCGAGTCACCTGCAACCTCATTGGACCTGTCAGCAACAGCATGTCGAGAAGAAAGAAATATTTTATGATATCATGACAAGAAGTAGATGTCACTGCTCGTCTCGGATCGCTACTGGTTGAGCCGCCGACATTCTCTCCCCTGGTTCGGGTCTTCCTGGGTTTGCGGGGGTCTCACATCATGTGTTCACCTGCTACATGATGTAACTCCCCCGTAACCTCATAGGACCTGTCAGCAACAATATGTCGTGAAGAAAGACAGATTTTGTGACATCATGACAAGAAGTAGAAGTATCTGCTCGTCTCGGATCGCTACTGGTTGAGCCGCTGACATTCTCTCCCCTGGTTCGGGTCTTACTGGGTTTGCGGGGTGCTCACATCATGTGTTCATCTGCGACATGGTGGGACTCCCCTGTAACCTCATAGGGCCTGTCAGCAACAACATGTCGAGAAGAAAAACATATTTTGTGACATCATGACAAGAAGTAGAAGTATCTGCTCGTCTCGTTACCGGTTGAGCCACCGACATTCTCTCCCCTGGTTCGGGTCTTACTGGGTTTGCGGGGGGATCACATCATGTGTTCACCTGCTACATGGTGGGACTCCCCTGCAACCTCATAGGACCCGTCAGCAACCATGTCTGAATTAGATAAATCTGATATTATGACGGTGTATGGGGCGTCGGATACTTGTTAAGGTAATCTAAACCACATAAACATGAATATGTACGCACCAACAGCGAACAAAAAAGGTTCTCCTTATCATGATTAGGTTTATAACTTTCATGTCTTGTTTTTGAAGAAGATATCGATGTTGGGTTTATCATTATCATATCTCGTTAAGCTGTCAGATAACTTGGGTTATGATGAGGTTACGGGGCAGTTATATCCATGTGTATATTTATCAACATGATATAACCTCCCTGTACTCTTATCGTTACCCTATTTGTAATGTTTCGTGATAGTATGGTGTTGGTGGAAATAGTGCCTCATTGAATGATGCTTTTGATAATTGAACCACATTAATAATAATATGTGTATGTATCAAAAACTAAACTAACGTTATCCCAATCATCCCAAGTTTCTGAGAAAGAGGAAAATAAAAGCCCAAGTTCGCATTATGTGTGACAGTTGTTCGATGTAACTAATAACAAAAGCCGCCGCGAATGTGAGAAGATTGTGTGTTACGCTGGGGGGTGGTTGTGATTGTTAGACAGTTCAGACAAAGCCGTGTCCGCAATTCTAGCAATGATCTTCGACCATACAACCTGGGAAACAGCTTTAAACGCAGACAGCCAAGAAACTACCAGATGTAATTGGCAAATGATAGTGCGACGGCAATGCTAATTTTCTCATCTCTCTTCATGATCTTCAACTGATTGTTATCATTCTTCACGGGTGTTTACGGCTACACTACCCTGGGTGGCAACTGGGCGCTCTGGGAAAACGCTTTGCAGCCAGATTCGGCAACCTCTGATTCGTATATTGCCGTGCAAATAAATACCGATGATGGCAGTTGTTTTTTTATCACCAAGTCAGCGTTGGGACCGGATCCAAGGCACGTTTAGTCAGGAAGAAGCATTGAAAGAATAGACTTGACAATAGAAATCTTCGTCAATAGCCTTCCGCGTTCCTCATTCAACTAACATCTGTGTCTTGTTGATTAGAAAAAAGCCCGGCAGAATTTTCTGCACTTGACCCTTTCAATGCTGAATCTGGGCTCGTTTGGCGTAATGACAGGGTGTTTGGCCCTGAACCCGATGGTCCCGGGTTCGAATCCCCTGACGCCACCGATGTGCGCTTGGGAAAGGCACTTTACACGACTTTCCTCACTCTACCTAGGTGTAGAAATGAGTACCTGACTTACGTTGGGGAGGTAAAAGCCGTAAAAAGGCAGTGGATGGATAACAACCAACCTACCATGCAGCCTCAAAAGGGGACTACTGCAAATGCACAAATGTTCGCGGGGATTTACTTTCACGGTAGGGAGAAAATGAAGTGTTCCCGTTGCTTTTGAGTTCGCGGTAATGTGCTTTTTGTCGGGAAAACTACGCATAGATAAGTTTAGATAGAACAATGCAAAGACATCTCTTTGATATTTATGTGAAGAGAGTAAGGTAAGTATGTCACACTTTGCTAACATCATTGTGCATATAGAATGCCAAGTTAAACAGATGTTCCTAATAATAGCCATCTACTAGGGACCAAGCTAGTCTACAACACCGTAGTTTTGCCATGTTTCATTGACAATGAGACTTCCTTATCAGGAAAATGCATAACATGACTTCATGTTTTCTTTCTGTCTCCTGCCTTACAGTACATTCTAAATCGGATGGGACGTTTAGATCTCGACTAGCGAAAATTCAGCTAACTGCAGTTACCGGTTCGCCCAGCAGTATGTTCAGTCGAATCACCAATTCCTGCCTGCCTGCCACACATGAGACGGAAAGTGCTTAAACAAGGTCCCATTGAAGGTCCACATAAGGTGCCGGGGTAATTGAAACTCTGAGTCCTCTAAAAATCAGAGTTTTATTGCCCCGGCTCTTTATTGGGCCTTGCAGCAGCATATCTGAAGAAGGAAAGATGTCTGTGGCAAATCTTAATATTCTGGAAAAGCCGAAAATAACACCACTTCTAGCCGTGGATTTGAAAAAAACAAACCTCAACGATTAAACACAAATATCTAATTAGGTTCAAATGTGGTGCCGGGGCAATGAAAACTCTGAGTTCAATCAGAATCAGAGTTTTGTTACCCCGGCTCCATATGGAACCACGTGAAACTTCTTTCTCGGAAAAATAAAGAAAAAATGTCCTGTGGATTTCAATTTCGTATGATGATTGTTTCTCTAGGTTCACATGTGGTGCCGGGGCAATGAAAACTCTGAGTTCAATCAGCATCAGAGTTTTGTTGTCCTAGCTTCATATGGAACCATTGAAAACTTCTTTCTCATAATTGTTTTAAAGGCTTGTGGATTTTGATTACTTCGAATGATTTAAGAAAACTTCTTCATTGTTTCTGTAGGTTCGCATTCGGTGCCGGGGGAAGGAAAACTCTGAGTTCTGTCAGCATCAGAGTTTTGTTGCCCTGGCTCCAAACAGAACCACGGGAGCCTCTTTCTCAGAAAAAAAGAAAAATGTCATGTGGATTTTAATTACTTATGATGCATTCAATGGTCAAATATACTTTGTTGGCGGTTCACATACGGTGCCTAGGTAATCGAAACGCTGAGTCCTGTATGCTTCAGAATTTTGTTACCCTGGCTCTGTATGGGACTAGATGTCAGCAAGGGGGAAAAAGATGTCAATGATCTGCTGAAATTTCTCATGTCAGTAAGTTGAAGCCAGTAAACGAATGATTATTTTGGCTGTAGTTTCGAAAAGCTTATGATGAATCATCGCAAACTAGTTTATGGCCTTTCTAGGTTCACATACAGTGCCGGGGTAATTTAGACTCTGAGTATATCCTATACTATCAGAGTCTTATTGCCCTGGTTCTCTATGGGGCCACGTGTCTGCAAAGGAAATGATAATGTTTAAGGTATAGCTTCATTTATTTAGGAGGAAAGAAAAAAATAACACTTTGAGCTGTGTATTTAGAAATATATTTGAAAATTGACTGTAGTGGTCTCATTGTACCAGTATAGGTCTACATGCGGTGCCGGGGCGATAAAAACTCTGAGTTTGTCAGTTTCAGAGTTTTATTGCTCCGGCTACGTATGGGACCTTGTAACAGCAATATACGTTCTGGCCTGAATACGAATTCTAGTCTAGATTATTAAGTATTACATTGAACAGACAGCTGTAATGCTAGCATTCCCAAAAGCCAAGGTCATTATGATAAATGACAAAACACAAAGCCTTTAGCCATCACTATTTTGTGAAATATCTCTGCTTTTTATCTAAATTAATGACATGTGTTTTTTCAATAACCTTTCAGCAACATATTTCATAGTAACTCCTACCAGCGAGTTAAAAACAAAGAGAAACCAGTCCCGCTGTCGTGATTGTGAACATGTCATCTATTCTATCCATCGTCAACGCGCAATCTTTTAGTCTGATATTGTATCTTGAAAACGTGCTGCAGCAGAGGAATCATAGTATAACTGAAACATTTCTGCATTGTTTCTTCTTGTCTTATTCCGTATTACGTGCTTAACCTCATTAAGTTGAGGACTCCAAGCACGGTACGTAAGACGTACACGAAACTGTAAGGTTTTGGACCATCGCACACCGGGGCATGCCGCTACTCTTTTTCGAAAGGTGTGGTGGGTTCTTTAACGTCCGCGGGGTGTGGCTCTCCCCAAACACGGGACCTCTATTTAACGTCCTATCCGAGCGACGTCCCTAGGCACTCATTTTCACCTGAGTGAAGTGAGGAAATCTAGATACTCATTTTCAGGTGAGTGAAGTGAGTAAAGCCGTGTTAAGTGTCTTTCCCTAGGGCATAACGTCGGTTCGCATATCCAGACATGTCTGGGTGCACCCCGGGGTTGAACTCGGGTCCCCTTGTTTGGCAGTCGAATGTTCTAACCATTACGCCACACGACGCCACGTTTCTGTTGTTCCTATGGAGATCTGGGGCAATCAAGGTTACGAGTTACTTCCATCATAGCCTTATTGCCACAGATGTCTGAGGGGAGCATGATCCTACTTGAAAGTACCCCGTACATTTATGATTAGTTTGTTGAATTTTAGCAGTGTTGTTCAGCTGGAGACCATGTCAATAAACAGGTATTGTTATGTAAGTTTTTAGATAAGTTAGCTCTTTTTCTAGTTTAGACTTTAAACTAGTAGTAACGTATCGTACGGTTTATTCTAAAAAGTGATATTAATTGATAACGTGATATTCGCTGCCTGCCGTGCTTAAGGACTCCGCCAGGCGGTACCATTAGTAATACAGACCAGACTGTCTGCATTACATTTAAGGCAGACATAACCCTTAAGACGAGTATTTGAACACTCGATTTAGATTTATAATGTGTTACTTTGTGAATTTCAATGCAGTATAAATCTTTGAAAAAAGATTATTCAAATGTATAAGGTACCCACATGGTACCCCATTTGTAATGCTAGTTTATTCATGGTTGGAACACAAGAGCTGATTGTTTGGGTCAAAAGTTTGGGTCGAAAATAAGAATGGACGAACTCACGTTAACACAATTTTGAAAGGTTGAATTTTAGCCAAAGTGCTGTAATGGTATGTACGTTTTGTTGTTGCAGGGAACGCATCTGATTTAACAGTGAAATGGCTACTGCGAAAAATGGCCGTCCCGTACTTGCAGAGGCCGCTAGTCGTCGCGGCTGGGACTGTTAGGGGAAACAATTGAATAACAAGGATACCTACCACCAGTTTACTGGAGGAAATCGTGAAATAAGTACACCGGAAAAGGACTCGTGGTATACTATCAAAGGCAGATGCTGTTGTCCTGGAATGGAAACACTTCAGTACTAAGGGTAAGAACAATCTTGTAATTGTGAAATGGCTAATGCGGGAAAATGCCACTATGTAAATGCACAGACAATATAGGTTCTTCCAGCATATTTAAAATGCAAACAATTGTAAATATGTTAATTTGGGCAGTGTGGACTTTTAATGAAAAACCTGTAACGAAATGTACATATAAGTATATATGTTGAAGTTTCAAAGACTGTTCCAGTGTGATAACTTGCATTTGACTGTTGTGTTAGATTATCTATATGGACATTTTCAGTTTACCAACCATATGAATATATGCAAACTGAGATGACATATTGTTTATACCTTTATATCTGGTTATATTTTAAAACGTAAGAATTCTAAATGAAATTCTGTATGTTCAAAGATAATATGTGCTTAATGCATAATTTTTATCAGCCGACACGATGCAATCTAAGCACAGAGTAAGATAAAAAATGAAAGCATTCAGACAATTTTGATACAATACCATATTGATACATCAGTCTAGAGTATTGATACATCAGTTATTTCCAGCTGTAAAGGGCACGTTACTAGATCATTGCACAAACATGTTGTGTCATTATGTAAAGATAATCCGTCAATCATAATATGTCAGACTGAATACAAACTAAAACTAGGTAATTGCCTGATAATGATATGCTTAACGTTAAGTGTTAATTTAGCACATGCCATATTTCAACAGATAACATTTAAGTGACTAAAATGTGTTGACAATATTTTGTCTTTGAATTCACTCACCTCTTGAAAGCAATGAAAAAGTTTTATATTTGTTTGTTGCAATATCATGTCTTCCATTGTATGAATTCTACTTAACAAAGAACGTGGCAGTATTTAGTCACTTTTTAGTCAATGCTCTTGCTCATTATAATAATATTTATAAAAAAATAGTTTAAGGTTTATGACAAATCTCTTAAAGAAAAAAAGTTTATCAAAAAAGTTTTAAAAATGTTGAAAATATAGAAGTCAATGTTACGTTCAGTCTCCTTACGAAATCATAGATATCCTATATATAAGATAGCACATTTTTTCGTTTACAATGCCGCGATATGAGCTTTTTCTTTATACCATGTGAAATACACTCCATGGCTACTCTATGTGACCTACTTTCTACTTTAGATATTTCATAACTAAAATGTTTTATGACGTTAACTATGGAATAAAAAAAGTGACTGTCTGCATCTACTAGTACGTACGTACCTCACAGGAATTGTTCATTTAAGTTATTTTTCTGATAATAAACACTGCATGAAACTTTATGAACGCTCTGTGCTCTTTTTAACTGTATCAACTGAAGTTACCCTCTTCAATACAGAATTAAAGATATTGTGCAGAGTACACTGCGCAAATTGTTGCGGCCTTACATCAGTTTTCCATCCAAACTTCTACCCTAGTTATGGCGTTACAGACAGAATCTTTTAACTCTTGCTTAAAAGTACTAGTTCTCCGCCATTTCCTTACAAATTGTATCCAATTGCAAAATATTAAAATATTCTCCTTTCTTTACGGCACAACGTCTACTAAGTATAAATATAATCCCTCCAGGGAATATTACTGCTTGTTCGGAAAGAAACGGTTACTTTAAAGAGATTTACTACTGCAGCATAAGTATTGCCCGAGGTATGCTCACTTCAGATATCCAGGTGTTCAAGACAGTTTTCCGAAGACGACTGGTTGAAAAGTTTCAGTTTATTATCGGGACAGGAGAATTAACATGGATGAATTATGTTAGTAGACAGCTTTTATTTCGGTACTGTCCCATTATGTAGCTTTGACAGGACCTATACACTGTATACTCTAAAACTCTAAAACAAGTCTTTGCCGGATATTTGACAAAGTGTACGATCACAAACAGGAGGTAATTTATTACATCATATGGTAACCTGTGTTTCATCGTCAATAGTACCCTCACTCTGGGAATGTTCCTGCGCCCGTCTTCTCGCAGCGTTCCAGTTTATCGTGGCCGACTCCGTCGGTGCGTCCTCGTAGCGAGGTTTTGGTGGGACGGACTTAGTCGGCTTCTTCGGTGGTGGCTTCACTGCGAAGTCACTCAGCTCTGCATCAATTAGTCCCTTTGGGTTCTTCACATTCTCTGGAACCGACTCCTGGCAGAGAAGCAAGCAAGCAAAGATAGAAATTCGAACATGTTGTAAATGATACGAAACAGATTCTAAACTGGTGATGATGAAGCATAAAAAAGTTCCTAGCTTTTAAGGACAAACTATTATAGGCATGTTACTGTACATTGCCTGCATTACTGCCATATTAAAAAAATGACTAAACTGAACAAAATAAAAACCAACCGGACCCACACATCTGCTTGGAGTGCAGACTGCCCCATCTGTTTATTTATACTTTCAGGCAAGGCCCTCACTCTGTTGACCTGTTTCGGGAACACTGTTACATGCCCCATTATATAATGTAGTGGATTTACAAACTATCCTTACTAATTATGCAGATTATCTCCTGATTTACGTAATTAGTCATTTATTGTGTAAGGCACCATCTGAGCTCTCTACATACCAAATTTCACGACGATCTGTCGACCCCTTCTCAAGTTATTCATGTCCGAAAGTCAAAACAAAACACCCACTGCCGTTCCAAACAAGACGCTAGGGGGCCCAAACTTACACAACTTAATTCCTGTGGCATGAGCTATCTACCACACAAAAAATCATGACCATAGCACTTTCAGAAAATATGCTCCAAAATTTTGAAGCTCCGCTGCAGTACCTTAGGTACCCGCTAGAAGGCCCATTATCGAACTTGATCTTCCTTTCTGAGTGTAAACCCTACCCATCCACTAAATATCATACAGAACCATCAACAGCTTCTTGAGTTATGTTGTCCACATACAAATTCACATCCACACAATGCCCGCTGCAGTACCGAAGGAAAATGCCAGGGGATCCATTTTTTAACTTTACCTCCGTTTCCAAAACCTCTACACACCTACAAAAAATCATGAAGATCCATCAATGTTTCCGTCACTTTTTTTCCTACATACAAACACACAAAAATTAAAAGTCCCCTGCAGTACTGTTGAAAAACGTAAGGTAAACCATTTTCGAACTTGACCTTCCTTTGGACAACCACTACATACCTACCAAAAATCATAAAGATTTATCAACGGTTTCTTGAGTTATGCTCTTGACATACATACAGACCGCTGGCTCAACCAAAAACATAATCTTCCCCGAGTACTATAGTACTCGGCGAAGATAAAAAGAAAAGGCTCATACGTATCTATACTGTTAATGTGCGTGTTTGTATTATTTGACGCTATGAAGGGTTGGGGGAGGGGAGATGTCGATTACATGAGTCAGATAATGCTTTTTTAGTCAATGACGGAATTTTTTCTCTAAATGGAAATTGGGTTGACGGAAACAAAAATAGAGGTGACTAGAGCCCTGATTTATATCATAAAACGGAAAGTTGCCATCTCACTAAGCTCACCTGTGGGTTCTCATTTGGATTCTCATCAGCTGGTGCAGCTGCAGCACCTGGAACAGGTAACAGGTGGGGTAAGCATCTGTATATAGCAGGTATAACCGTGTAACACACCAGCTTCCAAAGCACGCGGCGGCGCGGCAGCAGCTGGTTACATTACACTGAACGGCCTGTCACATCCAGGAGGTCACATCTACATTTGCATATCAAATTGTAAGCACACTGTAACGCTTCCATGCAATCCAGGGAATCAGGCTATATGTATAGGAGATTGTGTTTAAAAAAAAGCATACAATTGCCTGCAATTATAAGAAGCAAATGAATACAAAACTACCTCCTGGCACGTCATCGTGAAGTCTCTCCTCCTTCTTGACTGCAGGAATCTTGGCTGGAGTTGCCTTCTTCTTATTCTTCTTATCCTTCTTGTTGGTCTTATCCTTCGCAACTTCGGTGAAGATGACTTCTGGAGGAGGAGATGCTGCATGTTGGTGCTACCAATACTACAATACTACTGCATCCCGGTCAAAGCTTTTGCATTGAATAGCAGTTTACAGATTCATATTGAGGCAGCAGATCATAACACCAAGATGACGAAATTATACATTGGTTTGTTTTATAAGGTTCCCTTCTCAATAAAATCTGTAACAGAACTGGAACCTTTATAAATAGCACAAATTGTCTTATAGCACAAAAAAAACAGATTGGAATTGTCTGAATAAATCTTTATTTGTTCCAGTTCCTTTTTTTGCCATTTGGCACACTTTATGATAAACTTACAGTTAAGCAGACCGGAACACGCAAATATAACCTTAAAAGGCGTCATTAGTAAGAAGTATACATATGATTTACAGTTTTTTTACACAAAAAGAAGCACTGCAAAAAAATATATTTTGTTATAATCAGCCTGCTGTCTGTGTTTTGTACCTATGTGGTCATTTTAATCGCAGAAGTTTGGGGTCAATTGGGGTTTATAGCTGAAAGCTGGAGATTCGAATACATGTAGCTCAGACCATCGCTGCTTCCTAGTGACAGCTGATGAAACTGTGGTGATCCATACACCGCAGCCTTTGAAAATAGAGCCCCCGTCCCCTATCACGTCACACCATGTTTTTATGGCCTTGAAAATCTCCTCTAGCATTCTCTCCCCTCAAGCTTGACACTGACAGACCCCTGCCATTAATTATATTCCGACAAAAACGTTAAACTATAATTTTATGGGTTTCTAAGAAGATGAAAATCATGTAACGTTATCTTTGTCTCCAAGCAGGATTTCTAGCTCATGAACAAAGCCTCTGTTTAACATACAACAGGTTTTTGTGTGACCTTGAAAACTTCCCTTCTAGCATTATTCCCTCACAGCTTCACACTGATCTGATCACCCTGATCATTCTTCACAGATATATGCGTATCCTCATTAGGCTCAAGCATGTGGGGCGCGGGTGCATCTTTCTTTAATACAGGTGTGGTCGCCTTTCTGGGTCACAGCGAGTACCCGGGACTGTCGGAAACTATAGCTTGCAGAGGGCAGTCACAATTATCTCGTGAGTGCTGGTATGAGCGGTATTTTGACCCTTGCACATTTTACCAGCCATCTAGCCTGTAGCCAGAACTGTAAATGTACATGGAAAACTACCATTAAGAAATGTACAATCCCAGTTACACCAGTTTAAAAATATGCTGTTAGACTTGCAAGTTGCTTACCCTGCTGCCCTGTTGATATAACATGGTTCGCTTGGCGCCAAGGCCACAAATAACACTGTACAGATGAGACCCCTAAATTGGAACTGCAGTTACACTTATCTTTATGTCTTTATATGAAATGCATCTGCCAATATAGTTTGACATTAATGTATATCCAGTGAAAGCACAAATCGCTTATGGAACAGGCACGACTAGAACTTGATCACAGACTTGAATGGCTAAGGACTTAATTTTGTATTAATATACTTAATATCTATTCATCTATTTCTACTTATTAGTTATGACTGTAATAATGTTTACTACATATGATATATTTTTTACTCTCATCCGTGACCCCTCCCCTCCACTTTGACCTTGGGCCGAACACACATGTCGAAGTGAAATAAAGGCATTGACTTGACTTGAAGTTTAAACTGTTTTAACTACCATGAACAGTGTCATTTCCTATATGTCATATCATTAAAAAAAGGTGTTTCTGTGTCCTCTTAACAACAAATTGATTTAATTTCTACCTAGTTTTCCAAAGAAAACGGTGACCACTCCTTCAAGTCTGTGATATCACAAACACGATTTCCATCCCTTTAAGTCAGTGTCACCCTGTATATCCCACACCCCCAGGGTATGCATCCCTGTCATAGCTTTAACCATTTGATACTATCTGTTAAGTCGACAGGGTACAAACAATACCTGTGGAGAAAACACTCTGCCCTGGGAGAAAAATATGAGCTATCTGTTTTGATATTTATTTTTGTTTCAAAAACTGACACTTAAGTTTACAGCTCTAATGCGCATTGCCTTTCTACATAGATATTTGAAGCATAAATCACGAATTGGAATACTTTTCTAACGGGACATAGTTTTCAATGATGCACTTTTGTATCCTGATAATCTTTTTATTGGTGTTTAGAAGAATGTCCCTCTTCTCAGACAGACGGCTGACTAATTGAGGAAGTTAGTTCTGCGCAGCTAAACACCTGTTATGTTCCTATTGACAAAACAAACTTGTTTTCTCTCACACGTTGTGGTTTTGTGACACCTGTGTATTAGATCTCTGTGGGAGAGCACACAAGGTAGAAATGTAAAGAAGTCTTTAAAGTAAAACTTTTTAGTAGCTAGTAGTGCGGCTTCGTTTCGACCGGCGATTTCCGGTACCCAAGACTTTTCTCTGTGTTTAAGATCCAATTAAAGAAAGAAAAACTCTTGACTTGTTGACACCTGGGTACACCTGTTCAGCGTTACCTGCTGACCTGAACCTGACATTTTGAGGAAATATCAGCCATGTCTCATGCAGTAGGAATGTGGCGTGCTGTTGCCATGGTAACGCTATGCACATGTATTAACGGCCGACCAAACAATCAATAACAAAGTGCGGGGTGGCCTGTTGTTTTCTTGTAATATTGTGGAAACAGGTCCTACTTGGATTTAGTTGTTATGAAATACACCCAAGGTTGATGGCCAATAATTAAAAAGATCAGTTTAGAAATTATCAAAAGTACTCCCTTCTTCGCTTCCTATTAATTTACTGAAGAATGAAAATCGTGCAATCAATTATTTAGGGCAGCCAACAACACCAGACTTTCAACAAACCCGAGCCCGAACTACTTTAGCTCAACTTTGACTCTAGCAGTGTCACTGAAACTAGCACCACATTCGGAACATAACAAAAGCCGCCATGACAGCTTTTCAGGCTTGTTTTTATGGAGCAGATTCTATCAACAAATAGAAGGGTCACGTTACAAACATTTTGTTTTCTCCATGTTGTCCAATATATATTTTTTTTTACTGCGGACCATGTCTCCCCAACAGACTTCTGTATATGAGATCTCTGTGGGAGAACACGTGTCAAGAAAGGTACGGAATTCTTCATCGGTCGAGGTGAAACGTCTGTTTTTTAAGTCGCTCTCGGTAACTCCGCTGTGGCTCACGTTTTTAGCCCGTCATATTGGGTCAATAACCCTATTCCTATCAGCGTGTCGGAGTCGTGCAGAGGTGTAAAGCCTGAATTTTAAACGCGGAGTCATCGACTCTGAAATGTGATTGCTAACTTATAACGGATTTCCTATCTAATGTGAATCAAGTTTGTCACACACACACACACACACACACACACACACACACACACACACACACACACACACACACACACACACACACACACACACACACACACACACACACACACACACACACACACACACATCGGAGCCGAGTGAGGAAATTGTCGTTTAAAAGCTACCTTTTCCATGGACTCAACATTTGGGATTCTAGGGTTGCGAACCCTAAAACTTTATGATTAGATGCTATGCTTGTCTACGTAAAATATTTATTGTAAGCTAAAATATGACTGCATCAAAGATCTCCCACCTTTCTTGTCCTTCTTCTTGCCCTCCTTGACCTCTGAGTACTGAGCGTTGGTGTCTTCAGGGGGTGGAAGAATGTCTGGGGGAAAGAAAGAATAGTAACTGTTATGGAATTATCATTTACATGCACTTTTTTGTTATTCATACTGCTATCATGGATATTATCATCTTTGATGATGCACCTGATAATGTTTATGTATTATAACATAAATAGATAAAAAAGATATGAAATCGGACAACAGAGCACATCACAATCCTTCATATACACAAATAATTATAACTTTCACAAAAAATGTCTATCATCACGCTACATGTGTCATGATTACAAAATAATCAACAAACACGATTTACACCAAAATCGTTAGTCAAGCAACAGGTGCTTAAAGTTTAATCCAGTTGCTTGAGTAACGATTTTCGGCGTATCTTATTACCTGGACGTCTAACATTAACAAAACAGAATTTGAAGCTACAAAAACAGTATGTTTAGATCTAACTCCAGTTTTGCAAATTAGTCATTGCTGCTCTTTCAAATGTGTTTACCTTTCTTTTTCTTCTTGGATTTGTCAACTGTGGCATACTCTGAGCTTGGATCAACCATCAGTGTAGGCTTGTCTTTATCTAAGATGAGAGAACACAAGAAAACATTTCTTGACTACTAATTATGAAGTTCCTTTTGACACTGTATTCAATATAATGACTTTAATATTACAGTTCTGTGATTTATCTATATTCAACTTTTTGTGTAGATTTTTGTTTCCACATTAAATACAGTAGTATGGTCTTTTGTAAAGCTTAAAACACAGGTCTTATTTCTGAGCACACTGTCTAAAGTACAAGTATTAGGGAGAGAAAACATTGTTGTCTAGTATTGTAACTAAAACCTTTCTTCTTTTTGTCCTTGTTGATTTTCGCGTAGACTGTGCTTGGATTTGGTGTACCATTGTCTTCTGTTGGAGAAAGTAACACTCTGTATTGATCATTTGAAATGAAAATATCTAAATATGGTCTAACATTATTTTATCTTGCATATTTTCCACAGCAGCAAACGTACATAGAATTATCACATTATTTCTTTTACATTTAGAAGCAGGTGTATTATGACATTTGATGGTATGTATTTCGTTGTCAGTAAGTAAAACATATTAGCTATGTTATGGACTTTTCATATTTATCTATCTAAAGGCATATCATCTCAAAGCTGGAAATTCAAATTCAGTTGACAAAACAGTTTTTATAAGTGATGTTTGAATAAAATGTCTAGATTATTTTTATAACTAAAGTTGCTTTGATCGCGATCGATTGAACAGGTAAATATCAGAGCCGAGTTTAGATTTTGTGGCTTCCTGGTGACGCTGTTTCAGGGTGTTTGGCCAAGAACCCAGAGGTCTTGGGTTCGAATCCGGGGTTCCCTGATTTGTCCCGTTGACGTTGTGCCCTTTGGAAATGCACTTTACACGACTTTCCCTATTTCACTCAGGTGAAAATGAGTACCTAGGTGTGGTTAGGGGGTCCCTCTAATGGCACACTAAACGGAGGTCCCGTGTTTAAGGAGGGCCACACCTAGAACACGTTATAGAAATAAGCAGGGGTCCTTCCCGGTGTGAGTGGATCAAACCATATAAAAACTGGACATCTTGAAAAGGTGATGGTCACATGTTATGTCAATCCGACCACAAATGTGGTAATTCTTATTAGATGAATGAATAAATAGATTTCACATAACAAGAGAAGATTCCAATGCAGAGAATAGTAAATGAAGTAGTACACAAGGCTTTGCATCTAATGTTTTTGTTTTTTTAAGAGAAAACGAAACTAAGTTATCTGCAAACAACTTTTCTATCTGTATTTTATCATGTTAGATGTTTGGTCAATATCTAATACAGAATCAATATCTAATTAGATGGCCTCTAGCTTTCCCAGTACTGGCACTTCCCTGTGTGATTGTTATCAGTTTTTATGAACAGTTGAACCGTCACGCCAGTGTACACGCAATCCTGAAGTTGCTGTAAATATTGTCTGTCTATTGACGGCACAGACGTGGAGTGTTTTGGCTGAGAACCAGAAAAGGGAGACCGTCATGGGTTGGAGTGTGCACATCACCCTGCCGTGACTGAAAACATTGTTCGCATATTATCTGCACAGGTATCAACACAAGTGTGTCGCTTTTTGGCGTCGCACTAAAAAAGGAAGGCCGTGGAAAGGGATTGCTGGTAATGAGCGAAATATGAGGCTGTATGACCAGCAAACAACCCCGCGCTTGGTCATGAAACTTTGAACAGGGCAACAACAACGTAGCAGCATTAGACCAGTAATTAGTGTTTTGTAGAAAGACTGCAAAATAATGTGCGCATTATCCCAAGTTACAATCAAATCTACACAAAGTGCTTTGAACATGATAGCCATTTACCGCAGCATTTGTGTTCATGTCTGCTAATTTAATTTGCTCGCCGTGACGGTACAAAAGGCGCTTTACTCTGACTCCCCCTCGTATCAACAGGGATAAAACTTTGACTCCTGGTAAGTCAAAAGCATTTTCTCAGAAAACTAAGTGACTGGGAAAACAACAACGCAGACCCCACAGTTTTAATCCCTTGTTCTTGCATACCCCATCCCATCCCATCCATAACCCATTATCCACACATCACACTGCCCCTCCCCCTAGCTCATTGAACCCTTTACCCCATAGAGAGCATGCAATCTGTTCCAGGCATGCTTCCAGGTTCCAAACACACCAGACTTTGCAGCCCTGAAGCTGTTTTCCTTCACTACAATATTCTACATGGCATTTGTGATACATTCCTGACTGGCACTCTTCCAAGATTATCAAATATTTTCCAGAGCCTCTGCATTTTAGTGTCAGATACTCGTATAACAGTCTCTATGCATGAATAATGAATGAAATTATCTACCCAATGGTTTTAGATATAGCTGCCATTAGTGAATTTGAAGGCTTGTCTCTGCTCCAGGTTTCAGAGTTTGGCTTAGAGTGAAAGCTAGCTCATTATAAATACATTTGAACTGCTACTTGTCAAACAGAATATCTGAATTTCTCTAAATGTAAAAACTACTACTGTAGCAATTATTGTGACTTCGCCTTTCGGAGAGCAATTTTCATTTTCAAGATTGTATCTTCTCATTTTACAAATGGACCTATGCAATTAATGACCTTGAGTATTTGTGTCTATTTTTGTCCTCCTGCATACATTGTGTATGCAATATCTAACAGTATAAACAACAGGTGTGCTTTGGGGCAGACCTTAACATCTGCTTTTACTTTCAGGAATGACTCATCCTAGTGCTGCTTCCGTAAACTGAAAAAAAAAACATTTTTCTCATGTATATGCATTGTATCACTTCTTAAACACATGTAAATGGATTCTTTCACAATCTTTTCTATGGATATGGCTTGCAATGCCATGACTTTTCCAAACAGTATATCTAAAGTCTGCTTTAATTTTCTATGTTATGGGCATGACTCACCCATGGGTGCATATGAAAGTCTTTCATTTTCTATGTTATTGGTATGCCTCAGCCTTTTATTGTTTTATTCATTGTAACGAAACAACGGTGCCTACGAGGCCTTTTGTGTTGTGAACACGTATGTAAACATGTGGCAGAGATCATTAGCATTGGGCTGTAAAATTGTGTAATATAGGGTGTAGTTGATTTGAGCTGTTTTATGGCCTTCGTATCATAGTCATACACACAAATACCTCCCCCTCACTTGAAATCCTCTTAGACCAGAAGTGTTCATATTTTTTTTCGAAATACATAGGGTTTTAGAAATCTATGTACTTGTAAGATTTCTCTCTCTCTCTCTCCTTTCTCTATGTTACATATTGATTATAGATGAATGAAAATTAAACGTCCTTCAGACGAAAAAGATATGAATATCAAAATGAAGAATAGATAGTTTGTTCAATGCAGTCAATTTTTTTGTACCAGGTTTTAAATTCATCAATACTCAGCTGCCATTTACTGGGTAGACAAATAGGTAAACAAAGAAAAAACATTTGTTTAAACTACTCACGTTCCTTATTGACAGTAGCGTGCTCTGCACTGGGGTCTACAGGCCCTGCGGTTCCACTCGTCTCATCCCGCTCAAAGTGGACGTCATCGTAAGGGTTCGAATCAACTAAGCATAAGGGAACCAATAAGATTTTTCAAACCATTAGATTGATTAATTAAAGACGCCAAGTTACTTTTACCACTTTTTTGGGAATTGCAATTCAATGTTTTGGCCGACAAACTTCAGTTAAAACATTTTTCTATGAGTCGAGAAGAATATTATAAATGATTTCTGTCTGCACGATCCCCCACCTCCATCACATAGCTTAAACTGTCTCCAAGATATTAAACGAAACAGACACAAAAAAAAGTTATAGATTCAAGGTCAATGTTGTCTCATACATGTATACAGAATGTGGGGTTGTGTCAGTGGTGACAAAAAGTTACAATGGCCAGCTGAAATAACAACTGTTACTAGAAACAGGTAGTATGCATAGGTGCGGAGTTGTGTATTTGGGAACACAGTACAACAAGGATTTAGACAACTGCAACCTACTGGAACTTGATTAGATAATGAAGTTTGGCCAAGTTACCTTGCAGTTTAAAGTTTAAATGGCACACTTAACGTAATACATTTTGCTATGATTCATAGTGAGTAGCATATTAGCCACAATTTCTGTCTGTTCGAATAATCATCCCTGGAACTTAAACTGTCTCTAAAATATAAGACCAAACAAACACACAAGAAAACAAAATAATTATACATTCATTGTCTCATATGTGTATACGAATGAGGGGCTATGTCAGTGGTAATAAACATGACAGATTCAGACAATGGTCAGACAAAACAACAACTGTTGCTGAATTTCTCTGAAAACAGTATCATGCCATAAGTTGATGTGGTCTTATAAACACTGGTAGTACATAGATGTGGAGATGGGGTATTGGAGAACACAGCACAACACGGAGGTAGACAGCGGTGACCTACCATAGCTCGAGGTGGTGTATGGACCCTCGATATCTTCTGGAGGGGCGGTGGGGGAATCGGGGACCGGGTGATAGGGTCGAGCAATACCCATGGGTTTGGGCTTCCTACGTTAGAAACATTAGCACCAAAAAACAAGCATTAAAACAAGAAAACGGTTGTATTTACCTTGAAGTTCCCCGTTCGAGGGAACTTCTGCGTAAGCATAGTCGGGGATGTTTTCCGTGCTTTGGTCCAAACCGTGGTTAGTGGCGGATCTACCAGGAGTGATTCTGCAAATAGTGACAGCGAGAGAGAAAAAAGTTTTGCTATAAAATCTCCAGCTTATATTTTCCTTGCTTTACAGAATCGGCCTTAAGGAATTTACACTGGACTAGATCTAAAATACGCATGTGTGTGCTAAGATATAAAATATACTATCTCTGCTTTATTTTAAAACACAAATATTCCAATGTGATAATGAGCAAAACTTCCAAACAAAAAGAATCAAAACAGGTTCTAAAGGTAGGAATTGATAATATATTAGGTAACAGACAGCAGTAAACTAATAATGAAAATTTACATGTGTTGGCTGGTTAGTTGGTGTCTAGTGTAGATCTAGATCTATGCATGATATGATATTGTTGTTATTTAGAACACATTGAAGGTTCCAAATATAACAGAAGATAAAGCTCATGAGGATTAAACATAAAAGAAAATGAAAATAAATCAAACCTACATTTCTTTCAGCTCTACATCTTTTTTGTCTGAAAGAATAGTAAATAAAATCGGAAAAGGAAGCAAACTTGTGGTATATGCAAAAATCTGAGATTATGCAGGGCTGATTGTGATCAATAATGTCAAGAAAAATGAACTTTCAAAAGAAGTCATGAAAATTTGACAAACATTAACAAAGCCTTGCTGCACAAAGTCTTGTCCAACGGATATAGATCTTATACTTGCTATTAGATGACTTCCTTTTCCTTCTCCTAAAAACGAACACTCCAACACCGATGATAGCCAAGAAGACCACCCCGCATACAACTGCTGCTATGATGATGGTGTTGTCTCCACCTGCTGTAAGGGAGCAAGGATGAAAAATATTTCACATTAATCTGAATACTACAGTCACAACCATGAAATGCCTGTGAGGGATTTAATAACATTTTGGGCATTACTTGGTGATTGTATACAATGCTTAGATTTATTGAAGAAACATAAGATTAAAAACAAAATGTATATTTGCATGTTTGGACGGGACACAATGGCTTCGGTCCCGCCCAAACATATAAACATACATTTTGTATTGGTAACTTCGCATTGCACAAAACCACGAATTCCTTGGAATTTCAAGGCCCACACAAACATGTCAAAATTCGCTGTGTCCAGGCCATGTACATTGTTTTCCGGTCATGGCATGTACGAGCCTAGAATCCCCTAACATACCCGAAATTGCAAGTGTTATGGGATTTACATTAGCCGCACATTTGGTGTGTAGTGGAAAGTGACTGACAAAGAAGCCAACATATAACCTAGAGATTTTACAGTAAAACGGAGCTACTACGTCAATGTTAAAGGATGAAGACGCAAAACAAGATAACGGGGAGGGGGGACCCATTCACATTATCGTCCACTTTGAACCAAATGAATAATAAGAAAATTTTTAAGAATAATAGAGGATGTAAAACGTCAGATCATTAGTCATTGCTCTCCTTTGAACTCCTTTGTAAGAAATGTAAGTTGAGATGGACTTGCTTAGTATTGTATGATAAAAACGCATTATAAAAATGAATTTCTCAATATTTGACATAAATTGAAAGTGTGAAAAGGTCAACTCACATTTTCGACAAAACAGAATAAGCTTTAGTCGCAACAAAAAGCTACCTTGACGCGTCATGCATGGCGTATCCGATATTCGATTGAACGTCACGTATTTCACCAAGGGTGTTTTTTTTTACTCGCACGTTACCTAGCTTCTTTTTAACGTATCAGAGTTTAAACCATTCTTTGTTTCCAAATTTGCAAGCAGTGTTGTATATGTACATCTCGATCTCTCCTGTAGTTCGAGTATCAATATGACATATTAAAACCTAATTCTGATGTCATTGATGTTATTCTATTGACTAAAACTGACTAAATAGGAAATTTCTGTTATACTTAAAGGTACTAACCAATAATTTAACAAAAAAATGTATCTAAAGTCTGCCAATACTTTTGTTGTCGATGGTAGCCGAATTGACGTCAGAATGACGTCATAGAAAGGTGTCATAAGTACTTAGCTATCCCTTGGAATCCGCTATTTTTGAATTTTTTTTGAACATTTCAATTTTTTTGGCAACTTATTACCCCAAAAATACAATAGAAATAGATCAGAAATGTTGATTTGAAAGTTTTTTGCTAACAACATACTAGGTTATTGACGAATTCGAATGCGGAAAAGCCTGTTCATAGCAAACTAATGATATTGTCTGCGATCTTGGATTTTTACCAATGACGTCATGAAATTAGAATTATTTCGTTATATCAAACCATGAAAGTTACATTAAGTTACATATAATGTTGATAATATTGGAAAAACAAGAAACCTTAAATCATCAAAACTTTCCTAAAGACGGAGCCTGCTAGTCCCAACTAACTGCCTCATGTGTGGAACGACCCGGAAGTTCCTAAGTCCACAGACTCACCAGTAGGAGGTGTATCCCCGATGCTTGCCTTTGCACCGTCCACAGTCCAGTCTCCCAACTGTCCGTCATTAAGGCTGGTTCTAAAGGCAGCCTGGGCAGACTCGGACTCGGATTCTCCTACTACAGACTGGAACGCTGCCACCACACTGCCTGTACTGTAACACACGTTTCGCACGTATTCAAGTCAATTTTTAGTTTTAACTCATACTTCTGTAACTTAGAAAATGATATTGCATGTCTGATAGATGTCATGATCAGCTTAGAGACGTTTTAGTTCGGGTTTAGATGTTAAATAAATGTGAGGTAAACATTCAAAGAAAGTTGAAACCAGGTGTGTGTACTAATATTGATCAGGTCATGATTTCAACAAAAAAGAAAGAGCATAAAGTTCCATTATTTCTCAAAAAAGGCACAATAGTGTCTCAAACACAGCATACCTATAGCCAGTGATGGTTGATTTCTCATAACCAAGAATGACTACAAACACATTGTCCAGCTGCAGAAAAATCAAGATGTATGAGAGGCAATCGATATATCTAAAGACAATCAAAATCGCCCATGACATAAAAACAATGTGATACGTTAAGTAAAACACATTTTGAAAATGAATATTTCCACAATCAAGCATATTAAGAAGCGCTCCCTACCCTATCAAAAATCATATTTGTTATCTAATCTGATGCATTACAAATTCCTTTGTAGACGTATGAAGACGTGAAATTGTAACCGTTTACTTAGAGTCAAACATCTTTCAAATAATAGATAGGTCTAATTATAGACCCTTTCTACCTCATTGATGATTTTTCTTGTCAGCTCAAGTGCTGTGGTTGACTGAAGATCATTCAGGTCAACGCTGAACGTCTTACTGGTGAGGGGCAGGGTTCCATATATGATCTGGGCACCTGGAATTACAAAACTCGAGTTATAGTTTTGGACTAGTATTACTTTAATAAAAGATAATGGTGAATTTTATCAAAAAACATATAATAGATATTACAACAACAATGCCCTTGCAGTTCCTAGCTAGGGGGATAAAAACCGACACCGCTTCTTTCTGACGTCACTAACCTTTTCGGGAAAGTACTAATGACATTTTACTTGTTATAGAAGTGGGGAGTACTGTACAAACAAACCTTCTATAGTCACAGACACCACATTAGACACTGCAGCAGGCTCAATGTCGTTTGCAGCCATGACCCTGATGTCATATGTGGCCTTCTCTGGGAGCTGGAAGGTCACCGTGTACTGAGAACGGTTCTCATTGGCCAGTTCAGTTTCCCGGGCACCATCCTGCCACGCCCCTCCCCCTGTCCTGTACTGCACAGTGTGTTCTGTGTCCCTTCCACCGTTAAACCCAGCCGTCCACTGTACAGTCACATAACGGCTAGAGTTCTTCATGGTGACTTTGAGGTCGGATGAAGGTCCAGGGGCGCCTTGTGGTGGAAAAAAAATGAAAAATGAACTTTTAAAAACTTCTTTGAAGAATGGTAGATATTTAGGGGGAAATAACCTGCATTTAGGGAATGAATTCTCTTTGCTACACGGTACTTTCCATATATATCCAGGCGGACGGTTTCTTGTCTTCTTGTTTGCAGTTTTACATGAACATTTGGCTTTGCTTAATTGCTCCAAGGCTTTTCACTGAACTAGACTTACTTTCAGCAGTCAGCTCAATGACAATATTTCTGCTCCCCTCGATGTTCTTAGCTGTGCAGTTGTAGAATCCGTAATCATCCTCTTCCACTGCTGTGTAGCTCAGTGTGCTGCCCAGATCTTCATCTGTAACAGTAGCTGTGCCTGGCACAGTCCCGCCATCCTTGGACCAGGAGAACGTCACAGGTGTTGGGTAGGCTGTCACATTACATGTCATGCTCACGGGTTTACCAATCACAGCGGCGTATTTGTCCAGAACTCCAACGAATACAGGTGCGTCTGTAAAAGTGGAGAATAGACCGATTCAACCAATTGGCTTTGCTTTTCAAAAAATGTGTTTTAAAAAAGACATTAGACTGAACTTGACTTACATTCCGCTGCCAGCTCGATGACAGTACTCCTACTCCCTATTGTGTTCCTAACTGTACAGTTGTAGAAGCCGTAATCAGCTTCTGTCACTGCTGTGTAGCTCAGGGTGCTGTCGAAACTGCCATTTGTGAGAGTAACATTGCCTGCTAGACTCCAACCATCCTTCGACCAGGAGAACGTCACAGGTGTTGGGTAGGCTGTCACGTTACACGTCATTCTCACAGGGTCACCAATCGCTACGGCATATTTCTCTTGAATTCCAACGAACACAGGCGAGTCTGTGGAAGTGTAAAAGAATTATAGACATCTCTCTTTTTATCTCTCTCTCTCTCTCTCTCTCTCTCTCTCTCTCTCTCCCTCTCCCTCTCCATCTCTCTCTCTCTTGTTTCACGTGAATATGCAAAATAAGAAAATGCGTTTCTATGTGTTATATCGGTTGATGGTCATGCCTACCGAAATAACATAATTTGACCTATGTATGGAAGGCTTAATTAACGAAGAAGGCTATGATAGTATCTTATCATCGATTATGCTAATTTTGCCATGATTTGCATATTTTTTGTTCGATGATGTTTACTTTCAACTTTAAAATGTATCAAATTCATTTACCTCTCACCAAGTATAGCATGTTATGTTATGTTATGTTATGTTATGTTATGTTATGTTGGAAGCCACATGCATAATTGCGTATTTCATGGAGGTATGAGGTCTCCGAATTCTTATTAAAACAGTACTTACATTTGACAAGAAGTTCCATGTCAGTAGCAGCCTTCCCGATCCCGTTTCCAGCCTGACACCTGTAGGTTCCCGTGTCCGTGTAGCTCACATCCTGTATGGTGTGGGACAGAATCATGCCCTGACCCGTGGCCAGTGTGACGTCACCTACAGACCCAGTCCCCACCCTCACTATGCTAATGGAGGTTGGAGCAGGGTTTCTGTCCACAGTACAGGTCAGGGTGACAGGGGACTTTTCTTCTGCTGGGTTGGGGTTAGCATTGACGGTGTTTACAGAAGGCGGGTCTGATTGTGAAAGAAAAAAAAATAACATTGATTAACCCCGCACCTGAGATTCTGTCCTCTAAGAGTAGACATGTCTCTAGAGGCAAAAATATAAACATGAAACAGCAACTGCTCACATTGCACGACGACTTCAGTATTTGAAGTCCCAGTCCCCGTGCTGCTATCGTGGAACGTGTTCTGTGCTGTGCAGACATAGGCGCCAGCTGCTGTCCGATTGATGCTTGTAATGGACAAGGTTGCGCTGTCGGAGAAAGCTGTGCTGCTGCCCTGTTTAGTCCACCCCACCCTGCTGGCAGCTGGGTTAGCTGTGACTTGGCACGTGACCGTCAGATCATCTCCTTCAGTCACTGTTGTGTTAGCCGGGCTGGAAACGTCAGGTCCGTCTGTACAATAAGGCATAATACACAAAACAGAAACTTGTTGGCATTAAGGCATGGTTTAAAGGCACTAGAACATTGGTACCAAAATGTCAGAACTTACACTGCACATTGAGAATTGTAGAGGCTGTATCCGGACTGCCGATGTTATTAGTCACCGCACAGCTGTACTGAGTGTTGTGCTGATCTCTCCTGACAGCACTGATTATCAGCACACCATCAGCTACACTGTACTGGTCCTCTGCGCTGTGGTTGATGTCCCTGTTACCTTCCTTCCATGTATATGTGAAGGTGTCAGGGTTACCGTCAGCTGAACAGTTTAATGTTGCTGACTGACCAGTTATGACTGGGGGAGTCATGGGAGGGGTGGCGCGGATTTCTGCTGGGACTGAAAAACAAATGAAAATGCAGTCAACATGACTGAGTCTAGGTATACTTCACATATTATCATATACATGCTGTAATTATTTTAACAATGAAAAAAATTATGACTGCTATCACATATGCTATTAACTGTTTCTTTTTGTGATGACAGAGAAATGAATTAAGAATCATGTGTTACTTCATGAAAAATATCCTTACATCTCACATCCAGTGTAGTTGTATTCTGTCGATCCCCCTGCAGGGCCCCGTGAGTGACCACACATCTGTAGGTGGCTCCGTTGTCAGCCTTGGTGGGAGTGAAGGTGAGAGTACGGGTGGATGTGAAGGTCCCGTCAGACTCCTGAGCGTCCTGTTGGGCTGCAGCCTCCCCAGTCTTGTCCTCATCTCCTCTGTACCAGCTGATAGTGGATACGGGAAAGGCTCCGGTTGTTCTCCCGGTCAGGGTCACGGGGGTCAGCGTGGTGGGGGAGGAGAGGGAGATAGTGATGGTGGGGGAGGATGGTAAACCTGCGAGTAGAAAAAGGCAATCTTAAACCAATGACATATGTATGGTGTTGAGTTTGCAATTATTTGATTTTCGTTTACATAAAAAAATTATGCGGTTGTATATGAACAATGATCCTGCACGTCGGGCAGGGATTTCTATTTTCTGTAGGTTGTTTGAAGATATTTTACCGGGTATACAACATTAAAAACTCATTTTCTTTGAAGAATTTGGTGTCTTAATGTCAATTTTTAAGTTGATGTGGCTTTAAGATTCTTGCCCAAAACTCAATTTTAGACGGCTATGGAAACCACTCGGTAAAGTAGTGCCAAGTGGGGTGACCAGGCTGATTCTTGCAGGCTGGAGGTTGAAGGTCGGGGTTTTCGTTTTATTGAAATAAAGCTCAAATATATTTTGCCAACACAGATTAGATTTCAGTCGAATGGAATGATGTACTATATTTACCTACATAGGTCAATTTCTTTGTACCTCATATTAAAAGCGAGATTAAATCATCCATACATGACTATCATATGATCCATACACTGTTGCAGCAAACATTTGTAGTTCTAAATGTACTTAGATTAACCATTTAGAATAAATGTTAAATAGCTGTTGCCACGCATTGTGCCATGCACGATTATCGAACAATTAATTTTATTCATTTATCAATTAGTTATTTCATTTATATGATACGGGCCGTATTCCCACACATCGTGTGGCTTGAAAAGTTTCAAGCAGTAAGCATTAAACATTTCAACTTCTGCAGATTCTCTAATGACTTTTCCATTCCTTACCTACCCATCGTAATTTTGACGTCGCAATCTAAATCTTTAGATACAACCTACCTACCTACCTACCACATTTACTCACTCAGTCACTCAGTCACTCACTCTCTCACTCACTAACTCACTCCTCACTCACTCACTCACTCACGCACTTTCTCACTCATTCGCTCCCTCACTCATTCACTATCTCACTCACTCACCCACTCTCTCACTCACTTTCTCACTCAGACACTCACTCACACTCACTCACTCACTCATTCACTCACTTATTCACTCAACCCTTTCGTCAGTTTAATAATTGATCATGAAAAATTACCAAAACGTTCGTGAATCATATAGCCATTGCTTATAGTCTTTATATAAACGATGAAATTTTTTTCCAAAAGAAAACAAATTGCAGCTCATAATCGAAAGAAAAGTCTTGTGCCCTGGTTTGACTTCACAGTGACAATAACATAATACTGACCTTGCACAGTGACGTTCACATCTTCGGAGTCATGCCCTATCCCCTTGACATTGACTGCACACCTGTACACATCAGTATCATTTAGCTGAGTTTTGTTGATCCTCAAAGATGTGTCACTAACAATGTCCAGCCGTCCCTTCTGATTTCCGTGGTAAAATGTGTCTGCCCCAACCTCATGGTCTACTATCAGTTTATTCTCATTTTCTGGATCCCTGTACCACTTCACCTTAGTCCGGTTCCCATTAGCTGAAGCGTTGTAGCTGCAGCCGATAATTGTTGTCTTTCCTGTGAGAACCGGTTCTGCTGGGGAGGTCACGGTTACGGTCACGTTGTGTTTGACCCCTTCGTATAAAGAGAGAAGCTTTCACTTTTTTCTCTTAACGCCGATAGGCCACTATCCATTCAGGGCAACTTTTAAAACTACAATGCAAATATTTTCTCACTATATTGCTTAAAAGATCATGGATTTCATGATTAGGGAACGACAGTTGACAAATGTGAACTAAAAAAATGGCCGATTTAGACAACATAGCGGAAATAGCATAATAATGTAATACCTTGAATTGCTTTTATTTTGCTGATAAGAAGGGATACCATTACAGAGTGATGTCACAAATGCATAGACTCAACGTGAACACAGAATAATTATGATTCAGTCTGGATCTTGCTGTTGTGAAGGCTTACTGTGCAATTAGGAAATAGTTATTCAGTCTACTAGCCGAAACAGAATTATGTTTCCTAACCATGAGTTTCTCATCATGCAGGGGGGTGATCTGAAGCAAACATACAATTCTAAAAGTAATGCAGGCGAATATATAACAGACTCATTTTTTTTGAATGAGTTGAAATTCGGCACAAAATTATTGGCATATATCGTCTTGAAAATGAAATATCTAAACTTGTTGCTCAGATTTTCATGAGTGACTGAGTTCATTTTTAGTTAACCATACCCTTGCAAGCTCGTCAGAGGCAGATGTTACAGTTTTACAATAATACATTCCTATTAAAATAATAACTGTCTCTATAAGAGGCATGCCATTTCTGAACCCTTCACAGTTTCCCTTTTACAGCAGAGATATTAGCGTCAGTTAAATTTACAGCCCAATACATAATGTGGTGATTACAGCTTATTAAAGGACCACTAGTACTTTTCCAAATATTATTCCCTTTCGAAGTTTGAAACAAAACCGGGTCCTGCAGTTCCAAAAAAACCGTTAGGGGGCCCGAACGTAGACGACATACTCGCTCTCTCGCTCTCAAGAGCTATCTACTGCTAACCATGACCAGAGCATGTCCAAAACACGAGGTATCGAACCCGGAAGTTTCGCTGCAGTACCATAGCAAGCCACCAGGGGGCCCGAAATCTCATTTTTTGAGGTGTTATAAGACCTACCCGCATACCAAGTATAAAGGCAATACATCCGGGCATTCTCGATTTCTATACACATAACATTGACCTATTAGAAGGGCACCAAGCAGGGGGGGAATAATGATGAATAGACAAGAGTAGATTTGAAAGAGATTTGACATGTCAATATTGCAATGTCATGAAATATTTCTGTGGAGATTTTGATTCAAAAATGAAATATGAAATCTTATGTACAGAAAGGACGTATGTGAATTTTCAAACGCATTTCTCAAATATTGTACAAATGCGTTTACATGTGATCTATGCGTCATACAGGAATTTGTTACTTTTATATGGGTCAGTTGGAATAGGCTAAATGATAATAACGTCAATAACCCACATATTCATTGGTCTTTACTCTCTGATTTTATCCGGTGGTTATAGCAAAAGACCAGGTCTTATGACGCCATACCTCGGGGCGGGTCATTCACCCTTGATAAATACCAACATGAAATCTAAAGTGCGCTAACAATATCACAATGTGATGTTGATTCTATTTGATGACTAAAATCGTTGTATGTAATTTGTGTGTATACATTTATTTATTAAGCTTCACAGAATAAAATTCTGAGAGGTGTTGGCAACAGGATCAATGCATCCTTTACAAGGCCAACACCTCCAGAGTACATTTAAAAACAAATAAAGAATCATCACTAATATCACAATACATACAAGAAATGACAATAATAACAATAATAACAATAAAATGACAATAATGGTGGTATATGTAATAACAAAGATATTGAAAAAGGACGGTTTGTCTATCTTGTGCAGCATTAACAGGAGGTAGTAGTTTATGTATATATGTTGTTGATGTCAAAGTGTGTTGTCAGAAGAGATGTGTAATGTTCTGAAATGGATTGCTTAACCCTATCCAGACTGGGCTTTTTTGGTATATCTGGGACTGGGGGGGGGCTGATTCGGCCCCCCCCTCATAATTTCCGAACGGTATGATGTATCATCACCAAATTTGCAGGGAGTGATATTCACGTCAAGTTCTATAATTCCTGTAATTTTGATGACGTTATGACGTAATATGACGTAATTATGACGTCATCGATGTGATTTTATTGGCTAAATAGGGAATTCCCGTAATATCTAAAGGTATTAAACAAAACGGTTTGTATTATTCATTTTAAGGTATGCAAGGCATACAACGTCAATGGTCAGTACGTTGACGTCAAAATGACGCCATAGAGTGACGTCATGTGTTGTTAGCGATCCCTTGGGATCCGCCATCTTGGATCGGCCATTTTGAGATTTTTAAAAATCCTTTTTTTCCACTTATGACCCCAAAGGACACTGAAAATAGACTAGAAACGTTAATCTAAATGTTTCTGATAAAGAAAATGTCAGGTTTTGACGATTTTAAAGGCAAAAAAGCCTGCTGATACCTGAAATAGTGATATAGTCCGCCATCTTGGATTTTGACTGATTACGTCATCAAATTAGCATAAATTATGAATATTAAATCAGGAAAGTTACATCTTATTAGATATAATGTTATACATGTAGGAAAACTAGTGTAGTTGTGCAAGAAAACCTGAGAAATATCATTGTTTTAAAAAAATTAATGATTTTTGCATAAAATGCCTGTCAGAAACCCGTTGCCATGGCAACATGAAAAATGATAAACTTTAACCGTTAGTATAAAATTGTTCCCAACAAAATTTTGGGAAAAGTCACCAAGTTTGGTAGTCATAGCATACATCGTTTGGCAGTAATACGATGTCAAAGTTGCCGCGGGCACTTTTAGCCCCCCCCCCAGTCTGGATAGGGTTAAAGCGTTTGGTTGAGGAGTTCGGAATTAGCCTGAGGTGTCTAATCTCTGTTGGGAGGGCATTCCATATTCGGACAATTCTTGAGAAAAAAGAGTGCCTGAAGGTCTCTGTGTGACATTTTCTTGGGGTCAATTTGGCCAGAGAGAATGCCCTTAGGAAAGGGTGCGGAAAGGATAAGTAATCGTTCACGTCTATTTCGTAATAGCCTAAGAAGCATTTTTAAAAAAACATTCTTGATATTACCTAAAGAACGTTATGAAAGAAACACACACAAAATTGACAAATGGACATTAACGGCCTTGAATTCATATTCGTCACAAATTATAATTTATACATGTACAATCGATTCATTGGTATACCACAGGGTGTGAGTTACTACGTAACTGCATTTTTTACATTACTGGAAGGGGTCCATAGCGGCCCCACCATCTTTGACGTCGTATAACTGCCGAACGACATGTACATGCGTTAGGACTACAAAACTCATTAACCTGTGTTGCCATGGCGTTTCTGACAAGCATATTTCACAGAAAATTACCCCGTTCACTAATTTCGTTTAAAACAATTTGATGTGGTTTCAAGTTTTCCTTTCGCAACACACCCTTAATTTAAGATTTATTGATCATGCACTATTCAGTTGGAAGCTATTTGGAATGACCCCCCCCCCCCTGTTTGACCAGAGTCCCCGGTCTAGATAGGGATAATCCTATGACACTCTTGTACCTTAACTTAAATCAACCTACGAATACAAAACTGAAACAACCGGTAAAAATATAGGTTTCTTATATAAACTCCAAATATAATACGGAGAAAAGATAAACAAATGGACGCGCTACATGCTCTAGCTAATGATGTAGCTTACACTCAACTTGTAAATAAGTAACTCAATTCTACCAGTTATACGACAAACATATTGTATTAAACTTATGAAGGATGAGTTGTTCAGAACACATCACATGAATTTCTTAATCCAATTCAATCATGTTAACGATCAATATTTTACAAGTAATGAAGTACACTTTCCTGCTCTATCTCTAGCTCACCATTGATAGTAATCAAATCTGAAGAAATAGTTGTTTTTCATATAATTTTTCATTTTTTTAATAACATCACAGTTTAGTGTCCTTTGTCGACAAACTTGACAGTAACTATAACAGGCTGTAAAAGTCATTTGAATGCAAAAACATTACTCTTATTAGCAGATTGCATTTTGTCCGAACATTATATATCATAGTTACTCCAATCTGTGTTTTACCATAATACTAAGCATATTTACGTGATCATGATCTACAATTCTCAATTCTGTGTACTGTATACATCTGTGTAGAGGCTAGGAAATCAATACAATATTGTGAAGCTATAGATCACATGTGCATTTTGTACCAAGAATACACTTGGTGGATACTGAAGTTGGCTTGCTCCTGCGCAGCCTTCTGGTTCACAATCCCCATTTGATGCATGGATTACACTCATCTGTAAAAAAAAAATTGAATCAAAACTAATCTAACATAAGATATCGTTACGGTAACACTACAGCATGATACATATTTTCAAGAAGGCCCAGAAAACAATGGAAATTTCGATGTCTATTCTTTGGCAGTACTATACTAGTCAGTACATCTACCAAACATAATGTTTTATGTGGTCGACTGATGATCAGGACTGGACTAGTGATTTCTATAATGTGAAATCTGGTATTATCAACAGATACTTGCCCTGTTTAAAAATGATTCCCTTCCACTAAAGGGTACTTTTGTAATTACCCAAAACAACAACTTGATTCGGTCCCCTCACCCACGTGACGGTGAGTAAAATACTGTAAACGTAGCCAATGGAAAGGAGGGGACCGGGCCAACTGTTAAGTTTATTTCGTAAATTGGTTGAAATGTAGCATGCAATTCAGGCTATAACAACCGTATTCATAAGAATAATCAACATACCATCCTATTTCCTCTTCTTCCAAACATACCATCCGGCACCAATAGCCAAAGCAATACATGTAGGAACCGTTATTCCTACTGCAAGTTTCCAAGCTGAAATGGCATCAAATATCATGAATTGATGTGTGTGCATGGCAAAGTTGCTTAACTTGCTCCTAAATAATACATTTAAAAATTCATATACATAAAAATCAGTGTTCAAGACGACCGCGGATGACAGCATATAAAATATTTTGTCAAGATCAAGACAGTTTTGGGGCATAATAGTGGTCTAAAGTTGTATACATAAATTTGACACATGAACCGTAACTTGAAGTTTTAACATATTGAACTATATTATCAACTTAATGCTACTAACCTGCAACTGTGACCATAAAAGTGCCACAGCTTACTTCTCCTAAGGTGTTTGTGGCCCAGCAGCTGTACTCCCCAGCCATGGCACTCGTTATAACCAATGAGGTTCCTGTAAGATTCTTTTGACCTTTTCTTACCCAAGTGATGATAGGTTGTGGGTTTCCATCAACTTCAACTTCAACTGTAATACTGCCACCTACGTCAACTGTGCGGTTTGAAGCACGGATTTCAAGTACAATTGGCGGATCTGAAAAAAAAGGGATATGGTAGCCATCATTCTGTGCATGACATACTGTATTTCAGACTCAATGAATGATATTACCAACTACCACCACGAGATAAAAAGTAATTTGAGAACTAAAACGTAAATTATATGGAAAAATCAAACTTTTACACTAAATCCTTATTTATACAGGATAAGAAAAATCCAATGCTACAGGCTACCTTTCATCAAATTCCAATGTGCAGAACAAAAGGTTTCTTGCAAATTACAGGGCTGATTAATACAGATTTCCTGTGATCCATTTTTACTTATTGTAGGAGACTAAATTGTCTACAGTTACTATAATACGTATATTGTCTATAACTCACATGCCTATTTTCGGAAATCAAAATACATATGCGCATGTGACCTAATAGTTAGAATGTATTACTATATGCATATATATATTATTCAAATGCATATTTACTATTACTAACGTCCTCGTACAATAACTAGAAGTGTGTCAAAAGAAATCTTAATCTGTTCTCATCCCATCCTGAGGACATGCACTGGATTCACTTACATTCAACATTTAAGGTGAGCGTGGACAGCAGTGGACTTCCGAGGGCAACATGTGCAACGTTACAGCGAATTGTTTCATTGTTGTCCTGCTCGGTCACTGTGATGTTGTAGTAACTCACAACTCGAGTCTCAGTTTTTGCAAGGTGGTCATTCTTGTACCAGGAGATGGTAGGTGGTGGCACCCCACCATCCATTGTTGTGGAAAGGTACAGTGATTCATGAGATCTGATAGTAATGAGCGATCCGTCATCAAAAGGTACAATACGGAAATGTCGAGGTGGATCTGTAAAATTCAAGGCAATATGTTGTAATGATTAATAAAAGATTTTAAAAATTGACCGATATGTGTTAACTTTCCCACCAACCATCCCTTAACAGAATTGGGGACCGATACCGACTGTGGGGCACTTTTTATCCGTCGCTGACTTCACGCTTCCCCTCAGGTCAAAATAGGCCACATCATCTAAATTTTATGGATGACATCCTCTGAGGACCTTAAAGCCAATGCACGCGGGGGGGGGGGGGGAATCCAGCCAAAAAACGCTGGAAAACCACAGGACAACAAAGCTGGTATTGCAAATCAAACCACAGAACACAAGTATCAAACAAGCAACGAGTCTTTATTTCTAAGAGGTACATGTAAGTTGTCTCGTTCATCTTAGCAGACTCAGCTGAGTTAATCGATGTTTGATATATTGACAAGAACGACCAAAGAAGTATACCATTAGAAGGTATTTGGCTCCGAGGACTGTGAATGATATATGACTGTGATGAGAATACTCATATACACCCATAAGAGCAGTTTCAACATACATGACATTGAACTCCATATTAAGCATTCCATAGTTCACATTCAGAAATTTCGCTGTGATACCTCTATACCGATTTCTCCTTTCCCATGTTTCTCATCGTTGCAAAAGAAACGCGTGAGAGCCAATCTGGACATGACATCTTTGAAATTGTCTGGGCCCGACGCAGAGCCGGTCGCTACAACTGTGCACAGTAACACCCCCCTCTCCAACGTCGATATCATGGCATACGTATCCACAATTACGCCCCCAGTTTTTTTGTTAACTTTGATGCTGGCGTATTTTGTGGTAGTGCAAAACGAGTTTTACGACAAGCCGGCACAATGCTGGCCTTTCAGCGTCAATATGAGTCGGCAAGGTCCGAGGAACCTCGGACGAGCTGAATTTTTTTTGTTTAGAACAGGCGAGAATCAATGCGCGCGCGGATGTCATCCATAGATGGTGTGGTATTATGGTGGCCTTGGGGCAAATGAAGTTGAACTGAGAAGGACGACGGGAATAGCATGTAAATATTTTCATATTTTGAATGCCGTCACAAATTAACCATACGAATATTTGCACTAATATTTCTCTTGCAACCTTAGATTGCATTTAAGACGTCGGAGAAAGTAAAGGAGCATGCTGAAACAATTGGTAGGAACAATTAATACCTGAATGTCAACGGCCAACAGGATAGCAAGGAACACTACTGTTACATGTGTATATTAATACCAAAAGAGTGAACTGTGCACTTTTTAAATCATTATGATGAGTTTGGAGATCACAGAAACTACCAATGCCTATATTTACTCCAAGATAGTTATGCTACAAAATGGCATGCACATAATTACTAACCATAAACGCGTAATGTCACATCCCCGCTGTCATGACCAGTACCACGAGCATTTACGTTGCATCGGTAAACTCCATCGTCTGCTAAGATAGTCTTATTTATCTGCAAAGATGCAGAGTCAACAAGACTGATTCTGCCAACTTGATCGCCATAGTAAAATGTGTCGGCACCAACTTCATGGTCCACTATAAGTATATCTTTATCTGCTGGATCCCTTAACCACTCAACAGTGATTCTTGTGCCTGTTGTCTTATAGGTACAATTGAGGGTAACTGGTTGGCCAAGTAAAGCCTCGAGAGGTCGTTGTTCAACTGTTACTGTAGTTGCTCCATCAATAGCTGGAAAGAGAGGTATTTGGACGTTACTTTTATCAAGCTATTTTAATTTTTCATCTAAAAGAGCTATTATGTATCAAATGATTACAAGCCCAAGTGTCTTATTTCAACACAGATAGATCTAATGGTACCTTTTTCTGTCTATCGATAGCCATCACATTGTATACTAGATCTATAAAACAACACAAATCATAAATTAAAGTGAAAAGGAAAATACTATGACTTTAAGTATTACATACGAAAACTTCTTTAGTACTCCCCTTTGGCTGTTTGTTTTCTTCCTATAAGCTTTACAATCTGCTAACGTAGGGAGTAGAAAACAGATTACGTCCCAAAATAGGTCTACATATCTCTTAACCTATGATGCGAAAAAAGACATACTGGATTCATAAGTCTACTTCAATTGTGTCCAATTTGATCTATACTAGGATAATGAAGTGGCTGGCAATGTCAGTGTTTGTTTCTGAATCTAAATATCATAAATGGCATAGCCAATGCCTATTAGTTCTTTGCAGCCTGTTTTCAGTCTCGAATGCACTGCAATCGCCACACGCAATATCATAAATGGCATAGCCAATGCCTATTAGTTCTTTGCAGCCTGTTTTCAGTCTCGAATGCACTGCAATCGCCACACGCAACCCCCCCCCCCCCCCCATACCAACCACACAC
Organism: Branchiostoma lanceolatum; assembly: GCF_035083965.1. Classification (NCBI taxonomy): domain Eukaryota; kingdom Metazoa; phylum Chordata; class Leptocardii; order Amphioxiformes; family Branchiostomatidae; genus Branchiostoma; species Branchiostoma lanceolatum. Next base: position 1,565,951 of record NC_089739.1, on the reverse strand, counting down.
ACACACACACATTACGGCCGTTATCTAGGAAATGAGGTTATCGCAAAATTTTTTCATAAATTATGTAGATAATGTCCCGAATTGCCTTCATGTCTAATTTGCTAACCGTAACGTAACTCCACAATGCTGCAAGTATGGAATTCCCGTTATTCACCACTAAACCTATTAAAAAGAAACCCGAGCTGACCAACTTTAGGCCAGATATTAATCTTACTCAGTAAGTCGTTCAAACATCCTATTCACATATGAATGTCTATGTATGATTGTAAACCGCCACGACTCAAAGATCACTATCCTCATTGAGAGAAAAGTTGGAGAGGAAGTGTGTGGCAGACAGAAGTGGTCACTCGAGAAAAGAACGAGCCTTCATGGATCTAGCTCCACGCACAATGAATGCATAGATTTGGTTCACGTCACCTTTAAGAAGAAGAAAATTACCTAAAAATCTACGCCAAAAATAGTCACTCAAGCGAATGGATAATATTTTGAAACAGTCAGACGTTTCAGACAGCATCCGCTATATTTCGTCAGTGACTTAAGAAAGATATGGTAGAGCTAGGCTTAATACCATCTGAAATTGCCTTCACTTCATTAACATATCTATTCAGACTTTTTGTATAAAACCTAGTTCTACCATATCTAACAGTCCAATCATTTTCCACTTAGATTAATTATGGCGGTTTTGCATTAATCATGCTAATTAGGAATTTATTTGCATAAGTCGTATCTGTTGATGCTCCACTTGCAATTAACAATACATAAGAACAACCAATTCCCTCTGCTAGGCTTTCATACTGCCGGGAGCTAAATAACTCTGCTTGTCATTCTTGAGAGCTCGTTCTAAAGGTGATGTGAACCATATTCATAGGCTAGCTCCATGGAGGTAGCAAAAACAGTTTGAAAAGGATTGCACAATGCAAATTGCACACAGTGCGTGGGGTCTTAAAAGCAATACACAATTATTCTAGATTTATAAATACAACTACGAGGCACACAACACTGTTTATGGTTCTTGAGAGCTCCCTTGTAGAGCTGTAACTTATTCAATTGAAGGGGTCGTGAACCTTATGTATGTATTTAAAGTAACAGCATTGTCATTGTCATTGGTGATCGATCGGTTAGCGAGAGCTGGCTCCATAGAGGTAGCAAAAACAATGAAGGGCGGCTCTGAGACCAAAACACTATCGTTCTTGATTATAAAATGTAAATAGATCTTCCTATATATTCCGGAGTCTGATTTGCTTTTTTTGCAGGTCACGTGAACTATGTGTACCTTGAACCTTGAACGAGGACATCAATAATGTCATCTCGGGAGACAATGAGTCCTTCTGCTCCACTCAGTCCGGTCTTCCATTAGCGATCTCAGCTCTGTTGTTGAAATGTCACTGAACCCAGCATCCCTTTTTAGATTGTCAATGAGGGTTGTGCGTCTCCTGCCCCTTTTCCTCCTTCCCTCTGTTGGCTCCCAGAGGATAAGCTGGCTGGCTGTCAGCTCGGTATGCCGGACGCAGTGCCCTGCCAATGCCATCCTTCGGTGCCTTATCTTCTGGGAGAGTCTGGGAAGATCGCCGTAGAGTGCGGAGTTTGTTATACGGTCCTCCCAGGTGACATTCAGCACTTTTCGGAGCATCCGGGTGTACATCCCGTCGAGTGACCTCTCGTCCTGTCCTATGTGTAATCTTTGGTAGTGCATGGAGCTGTTCATTTCTAATATATATACGCTCCATAAAGCTGTTTTTCTTGAAGATGACATGAACCATATACATGCGTTCATGGTGCGTGATGCCATGAGGTAGAAAAAAATGGTCGCGAACATGGAGAAGGCTCTGTAGAGGTAGTTTTTTTATGGTGACGTGAACCATATACAGTATATACAGTAGAATCCGCTAAACTGCACCCCCCATTTGCCAGTGTATCTGGTGCAATTATCCGGCTGGCGCAATTATGCGAAATTGCCCAGCTGGACCGATAGTACACTGTATCATACAGGAGGTGAATAGTTTATAAACCTCGATGTGCTGTATGAAATTGTTTGCCACGTTTATGTATTAAAACAGTAAATTCCAAATTCTCAGGAAAGACGTCTCAGCACTCAATGAGTGAAATCAGTAAGCGCAATCAGTAAGCGCCAGTAGCAGTATGTGAATATAGCTCTGCCGCGAACCTTAAGCCGCCTACAACCCCCCATGCCATCCTTAACGCGAAATCAAATCCCCGCGAACTTAAATACATTCAGAGTTATAAGACAGTGTATATTGGTGGAGACCAATCTCTATTGAGTCCAGCATGCTGGACGTCTACCAAAACGCAATACCGCCTTTGGCAGGCGTGCATCTCTTTATGCTGACGCCACGCCCCGTGTCCCGCCCAGGACCTCCCATACGATCGCCATCAACGTGATTGTCAATGGAGACCACCATCCTTTGTAAGTGAAAACAATTTTAGACATATTGGCGGTATTGTGGCTCTTATCGGCTCATTTGTACCGCTGATTTTAGCGCACCTTTTAAGTTAACTTGTCGAGGATTTTTGAAACATTTTGGTGCAATTATCCGGCATTGGTGAACATGTGCGGTGCAGATATGCGGAGTCACTAATAATGCAGTGAATGGGAACCGGTTTTGTTTTTTTTGGATTCGGTGCAGTTAAATGAAATGTGCGTTTATCCGAGTTGCAATTAAGTGGTTTCTACTGTATTATATATTTGTGCATTCATTATGCGCGGAGTCAGCTCATTTTTTTTTTCAAAATAAGAAAGGTTAGATCCGTGACATGTATAATCTAGGACATGTGGGGCATTATCAATAATGCAAATACTTTGAATAATTCATACAACAAAGGTGTTAATAAAACTAGTCAGGCGAGATCTAGAGTGAGAAAGAAGCCAGTTTGATAATGAGTGAAAATACAAAGTGTACTCGGTGACCGCGCTGGCAGAATATGGTTGAGTTCAAATGCAGGGCTAATTCGCCAAATGACAGCTACTCAATGAACTGGATATAAATTGCAAATGGTCAGACTATCTATGTAGTGCTATCGATGCGTGCTGAAGACTGTGGTAATTGATCAGAATCAGTTAAATGTACGCATGTATACAAACGACCATATTACGCACTCAGAGCGTATTGGTAAGCGCTTAACTTTCTTGTCTGAAATAGCGTAAAGAATCAGAACAGCATAGATATACTGTCACTGAAAGAATAAAAGTAGAATCTTCTGTCAGCACAACACCTTTGCACAAGAACAATGATATGTCTCATGATAAAAAAACATCATACAGAAATACGGAAAATAGAAATGTCGGTAATATGCTTAAAAGGGATATGGGATAAACGTTGAATGCGACCTTGGGGGCATTGTCATAATACTTCCGCTGGGAGCAATTCTATTCGAAAAAAGTAGTCTCATCTACCTTTTATCATTGTAGGAGCCAGGCTACAGAAACGAAATACGAAAGTCTCTAAGCTTCAACTGATATATAGGCAAGACTACTATTCATTAAGATTTCTGTTGTCAAAATTAAGGACGTTTATGAAGATTTGTTGTGCAAATAACATCTTCCATGGACAAGGATTTGTCAGTGATCTTGCGGAGAACACTATTGGTATGTCTTTTGTTTGATTCTTTGAATTTACAAAAACAGCAAAACCATTTCCTACATAGCTTGTATTGTCCGACCTACATTCTCTGATTTATCTAATGCAGAACAAGTAACGTAAAGATGTGTAAATGACAAGTGCTACTTACCAGCTTGTGGATAACAGCAAGATCCAGCAGTTCTCAAACCATAAAAATCGCCCAGAGCGCAAAGTGAATCGACGCACAAACATGAAAACAACGAGCTGTGGATCGTTTTGTTTGTGTCAGGTTTTTAACGCAAAACAGTCACCTCTATAAAAAGTGGCGGTCATGTTTTAGGCAGCTGCGCTCATATGTGTGTGTGTGTGTTTGTGTGTTTGTGTTTGTTTGTGTGTGTGTGTGTGTGTGTGTGTGTGTGTGTGTGTGTGTGTGTGTGTGTGTGTGTGTGTGTGTGTATTTGGGGGTGTGCTTGTCAACACGATAACTCAATGCGTGTCATTTCCGTGTTCGGTTTGTAAGTACATCTTCAAGAGACCTACAATTAAATTTAGGCGCCTCGCGGCTTGTAATGGTACTGGGGCGGAAGTTGGGGTTTTAATATCTCGTTTATAATGTGTTTTTAGTAAAATGCAACTCTATAGTGCTACATTAAAGACAGAATTCTTAGTTAAACTTGGATCACCTGGTTGAACGAAACACAAAATACAGTGCTGTGCCTGGCGGTAGTTGTGCATTACACTGATCATTCTAAACTTTTAGCTGCAGTTAGTAAATGAATCCACAATACTTCACTATATCGCACTTGCAAGGATCGCTTGTAAGAATGCTATCATTGGCAAATAACGGGAATTCCATACTTGATAAATGTTCTATTAACACAAAATATATAACCAAAAACTCAAGATAGTACACAGACATCTGATTTTTCGACATATGTGTTTGATAGCGCTTGCGGTCAGAATGCCAGACTTAGGAACAACGTCCAGCTCAGGAGCCGAACATATCACCTAAGTAGCCCCTGCAAACAGTCTTGCATTCAGGCTAAATGTCTTGAATATTGAACTTTAAACTACTCGTTAATTATATTATTGTAAAAAAAAAGATACAACGTACCTTGAATCATCATTGCATGAAGGAGCACGCTAATCCAAAGTCGTGAACCTAGATTAATCTCCATGCCGATGCCGCTGGCCTAAAGCGTATGTTGTATTTCACCAAATTTGAACAAGGACTACGCAACGTAATGGTCCACAAACTGTAAACTACAGTTGCTTCAATCCGCCACATTGATAAGGTCCTTTTTGTGACTATATCAGACGCAACCAGGAGATTTTGTCCGCACGACGCCGCACCACAGCATTGTCTGACACTTTTTCGCTGTTGCGTCTGAGATCGCATGCGAAAGCCGCAATTTTCTTCTGGGACGAATCACACTGCTATAACCATCCGCCAAAGAGTAACTAGTACTGTTTTCGGGTTGTTCGTTTCTCATCTCTGTAAAAACAAACTGAGTTTTACGTTATCAATCGTGCCTCTAACAGAACAAGTACGGTTTCTTTGGCTGTAGAAAAGTGTTCTTAGGTGGAGCCAAACCAAGTGGCGTTTGAAGTTGTTCGGACTTCTGGTATTGCTGTCAAAAACTGTACAGGACGCAAGGAGCCCTTAACCTGAAGCCTGTTTTCCGAAAAACCAGTTAACCGTGTCCGACTGATTCATTTTTGCAACAAATATGGCCGTATGAGGTCTGAAAGGACCCGAGTCTGTTTCGCTCTTGAATTCTTTTTCTGGTGGGGCCTTTTGTAAACATAGTCAATATAGATATACTTTTCAATTACTCTATGAACGATAGATTGACAAGATTTGGTGTAAATAATAAATCCTTATTATTGTTCACACATTTTGGTCTTAACAAAAATGCTCCACATATCAACAACTTCGGTGTCTTATTATTTGACAAACAATAATAACGATTTTAAAATCAACATGATGGCATAGACATTGAATAAGAAAATTAGAATAAATGTGAAAAAAATTGTAATTTAGTATTTGATTGTGTCATAGCCTGCCAGCTAGGCACATACATATCGTTACCCTTTCAATTTAATTTACAGAGATGAGTTGAATTTATTCAGATCCACAATTAGCTTAACAATATAGAAGCAAATTGCGGCTACTGTCCCTTTGGTCTAGCAACTAGCATAACTGGACAAAACTACATAACACACAGGAACATAACATGGACAGGATATTCATGTATATCAAGGGTAAAAGAAAGGTAAGGCTACTTGAGGCTCATATACGAATTCAAAAATTTTATAGGTTTATAATTTTTTTCCAGAATAAGCGGTTATATGTACCACTTTTTTGTAATATTTTACATAGGCAATGTGTCCACCTAGCGTGGCTAATTCAACTTGTTTGTTTCTAATTAAATAAGTAAACTTTTGAAATTAGCAACAATGTATCAAAACGGACGTGCATAATATAACGATTCAAGGTGCAAGCATGACTGATGCATTGGCATGGTTTTTCTAATTTTTCACATTTTCCAAAATGTTACATGTGAAGAACATGCAGAGGAGTTTACTTCTCGCTATTACAATAAGAACAAAGTGAATCGTCGGATAAGTTCCATCTGTACTGTCAGCTTATTTCTTAAAGCGAGGGAGCTGTGTACTTATTTATAATGGAATGCTCTTAGATAGAAATCAATAGTTGTTTTGTAAATTAAACTGTAAAGCAAATACCATTGTATAGGATTGTATAGTATAGGAGGACGGTTTGTAATTTAGATGATCGTGTTTTATAACCACGTGATTGCAATGGGACCTGTTATGCAGAGAAACTAGATGTCTGTTTTCCATGATTCCGTGATGAGAGATCTTTCTCTGTTTTCTTGTGATTGCTGTTCATATAATGTTTTATTAATCTATCAGGAATTTTCTATGATTGAAGCGTGAAATATTATCACCTTATATCATAATTTATGTAATATGAACAAAATACATTTATCTTTAAAACGTCGGTGTCTTACTTTTTTTAAGAAACTTGTTGATATAATAGAAATGATAGACAATGTGCCAATCTCCGTAGAAAGACAAATCCAAAAGTCTTATCAGGGACCAGAGGTGGTGGGCAGTGGAGTTATCTGGCATTGAAATTCAAGAACTGGACTTGAAAACAATAGTATTTGACAAAGCTTTTCCCGTACATTCTTCAAAATAAAACTTGGAAAATGATGCAATAACCAATTTTCTTCAATGCAAGCTCACATAAAAAGCGTGTTCATAAGAACATAACTAATGCATACAACAAGTTATTTAGCCCATTACTTGATTAGCAAAAGCTTAAGTTTGAATGAAATATTGAATTATTTCGATAAATACAAATCCGATGTCCAAACTAACAACTGCTCGTTGCTCGTTCTTCAATACGTTCTTGAATGCTATGCTGCCACATCTACTTTTAATACATTTAAGTAGATGTATTATAATTTGACTTAGTATCAATGTGGAGGATCCATTTATATGGTGCCCCAACGACACAAAAAGAGGTCAAAGGATATGTGAGATGAGGAGTATCAATCTAGTACAATGCTTCAAATGTCAGAGATGCATTTATGATATAGGCTCATTGATTTAAAATGTACAAAAACAGTAACTAAATTTCTTAAACAACACAAGTTTGTAAAAAATTCGCATGCATGCAACATGTACATCTTTAGAGCGCTACAATCAAACGTAAAAGTAGTAGGGATTAAATTATTACTTGGACTATATACTTACTCGCACTTACACAGCGTACACACGTACGTTAAACTATATTACACCGCGTACACATATTAAACTACAGTTTAAGAATGAAAGGTATTGAGGTTATGCCTTTAGAAAATAAAAATAAAATGTATAAATGTAAAATAAAAGTTGCGACTAGAGCACGTAAAGTCGATATGTCTTCACAGCGACGTCTTGAGACTCAAATTTTCTCCTCCCTCGATGTTTGCAGACTTGCATAAGCATTCTCGTCGAAATTAGCCAGGTCTATGTAGTCCTGAAGGGGGAAGTGAAACAAAAAGGATATGTGGATAGGAGTTATTTAAACGTAGATTATGTTTAAACTGTCTAAAGGTAATTGTTGCTTCTAATATCTTACATGTTCGTCCTCCATCAGTACGTCCAGCTCCCGCTCTAGCTCTGGGAAACCCGGCCTTTTGAATGACTGTTCGCTCCAGCATTTCATCATCAGGGAGTACCTAAAATAAAGGGTCAGGATGATAAGGTTATTGCAAGCGCCTTATCAGACGCTCTTTAGAAAAATAGTAGAAGCATTTTTCCACTTATCATAGAATAGGATATAATGGAATATTGTGCGAATCGAAGCAGACAATTAAACATTGATTTACTATACTATACTGGCGGCTTCAGAATAAAACTATTATATTATTCATGAACAGCTAATTTTTATAGACTTGATATGCTGCTTTTCGAGCGGTTCTGGATGCTCAAAGCACAACTCACATCCTATCATCGCAATGCGGTGGTTTCCTCATCCTGTATCCCTGCTGCACTCCGTCCATCACTTCTCGTTTGGACATACCCGGGTACGGGGTGGCGCCTGGCAGGAAAAAACAACAGTCCCAACTTTCCCAATGTATTTTGTACACTTAAGTATGGAGTGGCACTTTGAGACAAACAGAAATCGCCTCGTTATAAGAGGTCACCTTTGATTATTCTATTCATTACCACACCCCTTACCTTCATTTGCTTAGTACAACATGTTACATAGCATCCATGACTATCGTCTCATTTTTACATGAAACGTGAAGGAAGCTGTAATAGAAACATGTTTTACTAGAGGACCTTCTGATTTAGTGCAACTGAAAACAAGGTTAATCGGAATGCTTTACCTCTAGTATATATTTAAGTAAATTTTGATCAAGATTACCTGAGACATCGTAACGTTGTACATACATGTATATGAGAAACGGTATATAAAAGTAAACCCACCGAGAGTGACGATCTCCCAGAGCAGCACCCCGAAGGCCCAGACGTCCGACTTGGTGGTGTACTTCCGGTGGAACAGCGACTCGGGGGCCATCCAGCGGACCGGCAGGCGGGTCTGGTTGTTTTTTTTTGTAAATAAAGGCATGGATGTGCAATAAAGGTCACACATCATTAAGCACAGTTGAGATAAGATCTTATTTTTCAGCTAGGGCGTTATAACATAGATCTATGCTTAACGAACAAGAGTTTAAACTAGATTCTATCATCATGGTAAAAAAAGGTACCTTAGTAGTCCTCTCGTACTCATCTCCCTCCCTTGAGAAGCCGAAGTCTGACACCTTACAGGTCCGGTCTGCAGACACCAGCACGTTCCGGGTAGCAAGGTCACGGTGCAGGATCTATGGAAAGTTAGAGCAAGATTCATTACATTCATTATCTATGTATTGAATTCGTTTTTTGTATTATCTTTTATACAACTGACAGACAAGAAACACTCCTTAGGCAAGGTCGTCATATGTCACGGGTATGTCTTCATCAGGTATGGCCAAATCTTGACAATCGTCAACGTTCCGGTAAAGTGACATCAAAGTGGGTAAAATGGTTTAGCCATTAACACTATCTCAACCTGGACGATGGACGGATTTCCTAACTCATTTTACCCACTTTGATGTCACTTTTACGGAACCGCTTCTCTGCTACAGCCAGTGTTAACTAGATGTATAATAGATACGGTAAGTTGTTTCTACAGAAGGAATTCTCACCTTCTTAGACGACAAGAAGCTCATCCCCTTGGCGACGTCCCATGCGAACTTGGTGAGGTCCCGTGGTGAGAGGGACTTGCTGCCGCCGTGTAGGTTCCCGTATGTCTGCTGAGTGCGGCTGGTGCGGAGGGCGGACTGGAGACTTCCTCCGGACACGAACTCAAGCAGCAGGTAGTAAGGCTCTGGAAACAGGTGATTAGGGAACATTTTACAAAAATAGAGCTCCAGACGACCAGAGTTCCATTTTCTCAATGCCGGCTAGGTGTATAACATAGTTCTCACAGTTTTCTGTTTTTTTTTCTTCTTTTTTCACTAACCTGTGTCCGTGCAGCAGCCGAGAAAAGACACGACGTTCGGATGAGTCCCAAGTAGCTTCAGTACTGCCAGCTCCTTAAAGAAAGCAGTTGAGGCAGCGGGATCTAATGAGTAGATAACCATAGGCTTAGTTGAACTGTTTCGCTCACGTCAAGAGAATAATGTAGACAACACGTTTCAATTAAACTTTTTATTGTAAGATCAGTCAATGCTGTTTGATGTTTACTTATATTAAAGTGATTGAAACGATGAATGAGGAATCATTGTGATTATAACAGCAATAAAATCTACCTACCTTTCAACTCCTTTGCGGCCACGATGGTGGTGCCCGATCTTCCTAAAATGTCCCAGGCTTCTGCCTTATAGACACTCCCGAAATCCCCGTGTCCAAGTTCCTCTTTGATTTTCAGCTGATTTCGGGGGAACTGTGATCGTGTCTTTACGTCCTCATACGTTTCATCCGATGTTAACTACGATAAGAACAAGATTTAGAAAATATGCCTATAAACTATATATGTGATATGAATTCAGAGAATACCCATTGTAACAGATTTGAAAATAAAAGACAAGAACATTGCATTAAAATGGGAAAAAGAATAATTACCTCATTGTCCTCGATGTCGCTGCGCGCTTTCAGCCCCTGATAGGTGTGATCAGACTGACGAGATACAATCAAAAACGTGTTGGAAAAAAAACTATGTACAATGTATTACTTATATCAAAATACGGTAGCAACTTATATTTGGACTGTAGTTTACGTTGTATTCGTAATGACTCTGGGACAATGAAAGCGCCGCTGAGACGGGATTCCACCGGATTCAACTTAATTTGTCTTTCTCAAGAATGCATTGTTCTAAGCTATAAGTCCAGGGAGTTTATAATTTCCCCTTGGACAGCATTAGCCCTTGGACAATATAGATACATCAGGGACAAGGGGCATATTTTTTCGGGACACTTAACTATGTACAAAGTTATACTTCTGAATATTTATGAACTTAAGTAAAGTATATAGACGCGTATTGCTGTATATTACCATGCTTACTGTCCGCCTATAGGGTAGTTTTAGACTTTGATAACCGTCGTCCGCATCACTTCCCTGGAAGCAAAAACAGAGGTAGATTTCAAGCAGTCATTTTAAACTTTATAACATTATAAGTAAATTGTAAAAAAATGAAAAGTCTTAGATATAGGCTAAGACTATTCAAACTAAAGTAAGTTAGTTTTTCAAGCTTAAGCAATACACACTACTTGTAAAAGCACGCACGTCTTGGTCCTAGAAGAAAAGAAGACTTAGTACACACCACACGGTCCAGCTCCACGTTGTTTGGGTCATTGTCGGCAGGGATTTCTGCAATCACGATCATCATAGAATTTATAGTTAAGTAGGAATGAGTTTCATTGATTTTTGTAATGAAGACGTTTTTACTTTTGAAAGAATTCCAATGAAATATTCTTTTACACTTACTTTTGGGAGACTTCCTCCTCCTGATGACTACCCATATGATAGGGATGGTAACTAGCAGTACTACTCCACATACCACTACTGCAATGATGATGACAGTTGTCTTGTCTCCAGGATCTTTTGAAAACAAAATTAATCAAAATCGTTGCACAAATATTATACTAGCCACTTCCTGTTGTTACAGGAATGAAAAACAAAATATTTCCATACTTCAGAAAGGTCTCATAGTAAACGTGCCATGGTCCTAAACCTTTGATATTTTGTGTCACTATATCGTATACATAACCATAATTATAATTTTTCAGTCCACAGACTCACCAGTAGGAGGTGTATCCCCGATGCTTGCCTTTGCACCGTCCACAGTCCAGTCTCCGAACTGTCCATCATTAAGGCTGTCTCTAAAGGCAGCCTGGGCAGAGTCAGACTCTGATTCTCCTACTACGGACTGGAACGCTGCCACCACACTGCCTGAACTGTTACAAATACAATGTAGTGGTAGCCAACTTAAAATATGTGTAACGTTAAAAAAAGCATAGCGGCTGTACTATTGCTTAGAATTGTACCATACCAACCTTATAATCAAGTTTTCTTTCCAGCATACATGCTTGCTTCAATTAATCTTTATACTTTCCTAAGCGATAAAAAAGCAAATCTTCCTCACAAACACAGCTTACCTATATCCAGTCACAGTTGATTTCTCGTAACCAAGAAAATCGATAAACACATTGTCCAGCTGTAAAAAGGACACACAAACTTCATAAATGGGATGCAACAACTATATCTGTAGACTCTGAAAATTAAACTGTGCACATCCGACTAAATTTGGAAAAAGATGCTAACATATTTAAACGGTGAAAAACCCTTTTCTACCTCAGGGATGATACTGTTTGTCAGGTGCACTGCAGGTGTGGACTGAAGATCATTCAGATCATCAATAAATGTCTCACTGGTGAGGGGCAGGGTTCCATATAAGTTCTTTGCATCTGAAATTGGTAAACTCCTGACATATAGTTTTGGCAACAACAAGACACGTCAAGAGTTGATAAAGAAATGTCGTAAAAGATACTGAATAATGACAATGTATAGAAGTCAAAAGCACTGTGCCAACAAACCTTCTATAGTCACAGAGACCACATTAGACACTGCAGCAGGCTCAATCCCATTTGCAGCCATGACCCTGATGTCATATGTGGCCTTCTCTGTGAGCTGAAAGGTCACCGTGTACTGAGAACGGTTCTCATTGGCTGGTTCAGTTTCTCGAGTCCCATCCTGCCACTCCCCTCCCCCGGTCCTGTACTGTACAGTGTGTTCCGTGTTCCTTCCACCGTTAAACCTGGCTGTCCACTGTACGGTCACATAACGGCTGGAGTTCTTCATGGTGACTTTGAGGTCTGATGAAGGCTCGGGGGAGCCTGGGGGTGGAAAAGCAGTGAGCATTGCTTTTCTAAAACGTATTTTGAAGATACGTGAAACAGCTCGTATTTGCGATAAGACAGAACATTGCATGCATTCTCGTGTAAGGTTTACTTTTCAAGAAAAAGCGAGACAAAACGAGACTTACTTTCAGCAGCCAACTCAATGGTTTTACTCCTACTTCCCTTGTTGTTCGTAGCTGTGCAGTTGTAGAAGCCGTAGTCAGTCTCTGTCACTGCTGTATAACTCAGTGTGTTGCTGAGACCGATATTTGTGACATAAGTTGTGGCATTCTCTGCCACAGTTCCACCATCTTTTGACCATATGAACGTCACATGTGTTGGGTAGGCTGTAACGTTACACGTCATGCTTACAGGATCACCCTTCGCTACGGCGTATTTGTCTCGAACTTCAACAAATACAGGAGCGTCTGCAAACGTGGAGAATGTACTTTAAAATGTTTCGCCTATTCAATAGAAGAAGACATACTTCGATACAAATATTTGAAACTAATCGAAAACAAAAGCATGATGTAAAACTGTTCGTAATACCATGTATTACATATTATTAATTCAGTGTACAGTACTCTTAACTTCCATAAAAAGGTAGGTATTGGTTTTGGTGTGTATGTGTGTATGTTGTCTGTGCATGTGTGTCTGTTTGTACATTTCGTGTTATTCTGAAACTTAGAAAGGTGAAATATTAACCGATTATGCAAACTATATGTTATTTTCATAATTGCTGCGAATTTTCATGATTCATCTAAGTAAGAAATGTTTTAATCTATGACATGTGACATGTAAATTAATCTAAAGGTGTAAATAACAATTCATAGATTTGTTAATGTGGGCTTCATTTTCATAATTTGAAATATCCGTATGGGGTCTCCGATTCTTGTTAAACAGTACTTACAGTTAACAACAAGTTCCAGGGTCTGAGTTGCAGCATCGCCGATCCCATTCTCAGCCTGACATCTGTAGGTTCCCGTGTCCGTGTAGATCATATCCTGCATGGTGTGGGACAGAGTCCTGCCCTGACCTGTGGCCAGTGTGACGTCACCTGCAGACCCTGTCCCCACCCTCACTATACTGATTGAGTTCGAAGCAGGGTTGCTGTCCACAGTACAGTTCAGGGTGACGGGGGTGTTCTCGTCCGCTGGGTTGGGGTCAGCAGTGAAAGTGTTGACGGACGGGGGATCTGTTTGAGTAAGCAAGAAGTAGAGAAATGGCTCTTTGCGCTCCTTTGTGGCAAACATTTCTATTCTAGCCCCTAAGGCCATGCTGATTTAATTATATGGGTGACAGAAGTGCGCACATTAATTTTCTTCCGACTCCAAAAATAAATAAAAATGTTTCCACCGTACTGTAAATCGTACAGAGCAGATGCAAAATGATCTGGAGGTAGGAACAATCGTGTTGAAATAAAGCGAAAATCATGAATTGATTCAGGACCACATTTATACATAATGCAATTATCTTTACCGCAAGTAAGGTACATGCAGGAATGCAAGCATGAAGAAAGAGACATGTGAAACTTCATGTTGCAATGTAGGCTCTGCAATGAGCAAGAAAGGCATAAAGATTTTCTTGATGTCAGGAATGGGTGATTCATGTAGCTGTTCTGTAAGCCTTGAATTCTTACAGTTTATAATGACGACAAGACCGGAATGTTTGAACCATTGGGCCCCTTTGATGATGTTCGATGCTGTACAGTTGTAGGTGCCAGCCTCGGTCCTGTTGACTAGTCCCAGGTCCAGAACGCTGCCCTCTTGTGTTGTACCATCCGGTCTTGTCCACACGACAGTAGCGTTAGGGTAGGCCTGTGCTGTACACTCGAGTGACAGACTCTGTCCTTCCGTGGTTGTGTGAAAAGTTTGGCCAGAGCCACCCAGGTTGGAAGTTATGGTCGGTTGATCAAGATCTAATTGTGTTATCAAGATAAGACAAAACATTAATACGTTTACCTTCTTCAAGTCTAATGTCCCAACAAAGGGAAATATTCACGCTTAAATCGAAAGTGAAAAATTAAAGAAAAAAACTTCATGAACTCACATTGCACAACCAACAGTTGTGTGGCAGTCCCAACAGGGAAAATATTATTTGAGGCATTACATTTGTAGCGGCCGCTGTCTTGTCTTGTAAGGTTGGCGATCTGCAACTGGTTTGTAGTTTCCCCCCGGGCACCAGCAGGCAGGGCCCCAGCAGACTTGGTCCAGGAGTAGTCTTCAACTGCTGGGTTAGCAGCCTTGACTGAACAGTTCAGTGTGACGTCATCTCCGAATTCCACCTCTTTTGGATGAGTTGTGATACTCATTCCTTCTGGTGGAACTGGCCAGCGGTAGTGTGTGGTTGTTATGGTAGGGGTATGTGCAGTGTCTTCTTAAGACATTTCTTTCGTCTTAGGTTATAATTATGGTACTAGAAAATGTTCTCATCTCTGCCAAATCTCGATTATAAGTACCTACTCCTTAATATCATACAAAAGTTGGCAGTGTATATGAGAGTGTTACAAATACTGTCAGTGACGATTTCAATATATCTTGTTAGATTTCGTATTGTCCACTTATAATGTTTGTTAAATAACCCCCCCCCCCCCCCCCGCAAAGAAAGCGAAAAAAAACATTTACACCTTTCTCCAAGTAGTATATGTACTAAACCATGCAGAGATAACCATAAAGGTACTCACAGTTGACGACCATCTCTATTAACTCACTGTCCGTTTCCCCCACCACATTAGTAGCCGTACATCTGTACTGCCCGGCCTGTGCCCGCGATACATTAGTTATGGTCAGAGTTCCCCCGTTGTTTGCTGTGGTCCCAAAGCTCACGTCCTGTTCAGCCTGTCCCTGTGCCGTGAACTTCCATGAGTAGGTCGGGTCGGGAACAGCGCTGTCAGAGCTGCAAGTCAGGGTCACGGTTTGGTCCTCTACTACTGGAGTGGGGTCGACGGTGATGGTCGGCTTGGACGGTGCATCTGTGAAATATCACATCCATTTGGCAACATGATTACCATTACTTTCACGAAGAAATGATAAAAGACAAAAAAGCGATTATTTGTAAATGACCTTAAAAGAAAACCAGGTATAAAAACACTTCACACAAAAAAAACATATCAAAGCTCGCAAAGACCAGATACTAACATTGCACGACGACTTCAGTATTTGCCGTCCCAGTTTCTGTGCTGCCATCATGAAACGTGTTCTGTGCTGTACACACGTAGGTACCAGCTTCTCCCCTCTGGATGTTTGTGATGGACAGAGTGCCGCTGTTAGAAACAGCTGTGCTGTTGCCCTGTTTAGTCCACCCCACACTGCTGGCGGCCGGATTAGCTGTGACTTGGCACGTGACCGTCAGATCACCTCCTTCAGTCACCGTTATGGTGGGAGGGCTGGAAACGTCAGGGCCATCTATTCAATTGAATAAATGTTATTACCTAAATGATTTAGCTTCTTCCTTACTGGGTAAAATTGGATACAGACAGAGACATAGTACTTCAAATTAATTGTTAACTTGAATATATACCAAACTCTAAAACTGTATATTTTACAACATTGTTGGAAATGGAACTTATAAACTATAGAAACCAAAAACGTTCTAACTTACGCTGCACATTGAGAGTTGTAGAGGCTGTATCCGGACTGCCGATGTTGTTGGTCACTTCACAGCTGTATTGAGTGCTGTGCTGGTCTCTCCTGACAGAACTGATAGTCAGAACACCGCCTGTCGTGCTGTACTGGTCCTCTGCGCTGTGGTTGATTTCCCTGTTACCTTCCTTCCATGTGTAGGTGTAGGAGGCAGGGTTACCGTCAGTTGTACAATTTAATGTTGCTGACTGACCAGCTATGACTGAGGTAGTCATGGGAGGGGCGGCGCTGATTTCTGCAGGGTCTGAAAAACAAAAACAAAAATGCAGTCAACATGACCGTGTCTAAGCGTGCTTTGTAAAAAAACTTCTATGAAGTAAAATGTTTTTCATATGCTGTAACACATTTTGATTTGAAAGAAATACAGACGACAATGTGCAATATGTATGACCTCTACTACATGTACTATATGTTCAGCCTTTCCGCACGTGATGATACAGAAATTGACACAGCGATCGCAAAACATATCCTTACATCTCACATCCAGTGTAGTTGTACTCTGTCGATCCCCCTGCAGGGCCCCGTGAGTGACCACACATCTGTAGGTGGCTCCGTTGTCAGCCTTGGTGGGAGTGAAGGTGAGAGTCCGGGTGGATGTGAAGGTCCCGTCAGACTCCTGAGTGTCCTGCTGGGCTGCAGCCTCCCCAGTCTTGTCCTCATCTCCTCTGTACCAGCTGATTGTGGAGACAGGGAAGGCTCCTGTTGTTCTCCCTGTCAGGGTGACGGGGGCCAGCGTAGAGGGGGTGGATGAGGAGATAGTGATGGTTGGGGAGGATGGCAATGCTGCAAGTAAGAAGTGAGGTCACACTGTATAGTTTTGAGTTCGCTATCTTTATGATTGTTGTTTGATATATGGTTGGATATTTACAATGGCCCTGTCTGTGAAGTCTTTTTACAGGCAGAGCTGCTACAGGAAAATGTCCCTAAATATATGTAAAATGTAGCAACTGAAAAATGTACGGTATGTGTACATGATGTTTATTTATGCCCTACATGAATTCAGTACGGCATCAGATATCGAAACCAAACTGTGACTCAACTCATTTTTTTTTCTGTGTCCTCAAACATGATAAATCTTTGATTTCTTGATGATGACTGTACCCTTCTTTAGTTGGGAAAACTATGAACACCACTAATAGCATATGTTGATAAAATTTAAACCCTGCAAAAATGCCAAGGGGGTAATTCGTGTCTGCGACTTTGACTATTCTGGATAAACTTTGGCCACATTAGGCAATGGGCGGCACAACTCTTTCACCTAAAGCAACCATTCTGGTCGGGACATTAGAAAATAAATGAGGCATTCACCTTGAATACATCGATTCCGCAAATATGCTTAATGATTGAACAAGTGGGAGCGAAGAAACACGAAATGTCGGTTAAAGCAATACAGTAACTATAGAATATATTTCTATGTCATTAACTATCTCATGTATAGCACAAATGTTTCGGGTGGTATGGTCCGAAACAGCGTCCCGACCACTCGCAAACTATTGACGTTAGTCTTGATTGGCAAACTATCAACCAAAATAACGGTACCAATTAAAATCATTTAAGAGGGGTTGGCAACCTGACTGAAGCGCGTATAAACAGAGCGTTTGTTTATTTAAGTTACCTTGTGCATTAACAGTCACATCTCCAGAATCAGATCCTACTCCTCTGACACTGACAGTACACCTGTACACTCCTCCATCACCCAGCCGAGTGTCACTGATCCTCACAGATGCGTCATCTACAATGTCCAGTCGTCCCACCTGATTCCCGTAGTAAAATGTGTCCCATCCAACCTCATGGTCTACTATCAGTTCATCAGTGCCAGCTGGATCCCTGAACCATTCCACGTTTGTCCTGGACCCTAGAGCTGACGCCGTGTAGCTGCAGCCGATAACTGTTGTCTGTCCTGTCAGGACCGGATCAGCTGGGGGCGTCACGGTCACTGTCACTGTTCCGTAGGCTCCTTGATTGAAGAAGGACGGACGATTTGGCTTATTGTTTCATACAAGTCGGTAGTTTCATTGAAATTTAAAACACAAACATAACATCGTTTAGATAAGAAACTGTCCCTATTATTTTAGAGACAAATCAGCGTTATTGATTTGATGATAGTCAGCTTTACTTCCGGGTGTACCTGATAACCCCTCGACATCCCAGTTTTTTTGCACAAAGGATCGCATTGAAACAAAGGATAATGATGTAAAAATACTCACTTAAAAGAGCGAATGAGTGCCATGATAAAAGATTGATCAGGCATGCGAGTTTCATAACTCAAAACTAAGTCGTAGATCCTCACCGAAAACGAAAAGCACCCGTAGCTCAAAACAGTTGCACAGATATGTTACTTCCGCCTCTAGACTGGAGGCTCTCGGGATATTGGCGTAATAGAGGACTCTGACCCTAGCCCTCACCACGTACTGCGGGAAAATTTGAAGCGTACAAGATAATGCTCACACACACACACATAACACACACACATACACACACACACACACACACACACACACACACACACACACACACACACACACATACACACACACACACACACACACACACACACATACACACACACACACACACACACACATACACACATACACACACACACCCACACACATGCACACACACACACACACACACATACACACACACACACACACACACAAACACACACACACGCATACATATACACACACACACACACACACACACAAACACACACACACGCATACATACACACACACACACACACACACACACATACATACACACACACATACACACACACACACACATACACACACACAAACACACACACACGCACACGCATACACATACACACACAGACGAAGGTAATTTTGATGTAGTTTTAGTCATTCGAAAAACGGTTGCCATGTTGACAAGCCAAGTAACCTGTACACTACCATGCATTTACTGAACGGAATCCACTAAGTTGACATCATCATCATCATTCTTCCGGATTATTCCGGCGAGGTACAACTTCAATAAAATTTATCCAGTACGATCTGTCCTTCATGGTAGTTAACAATGCAGAACCTGAGAGTCCAGTGTTTCTTTCAATCAATGTCAATAAACTAGTGTGAGGTTTTCCAACTCTGTGTTTTCCCTCGGGTAGCCACTGCATTTATTTTGCACCAAAAAGACTTGTTTCTTTGTAAAGCCAGTAGCTGTAGTATGTGCTGTTGTGTTTGTTGAGGGTGGTGTTATTGTCAGGAAGACAAGCATGAGTAAGTGTGAAGACTGTATTCAAGTATTTAAGACGTTTTGCTTCGCTTCTTTTTTGTACTTCATTCTAGGATTTCTTTACTGCGGCATCACAATCATTTTCCATAACAAGTCTTTTGGTACACATACCAGAAGTCTGTTAACTTTTTTATAAAGGTTTTTCTCTTTTTTTTTAGTCAAGATGTAGAGCTGAAAGACAGTTTCCTTGTTTGTAATCGTATAACCAGGATATTTTACAGTAAAGCGTAAGTCTTTCTCGCTGTCACTGCCAGTAAATTAACCAACGTCAGTAATCCAGCCGTTGAATGGCCTGACCAACCCCTCTTTGAACCGAAGTATGGGAAACATACCCGACCCTGTTCAAGCAGATATTCCTTACACGAGAAATCATTGTTTCTGGTGCTTTTTTATAGTAGAAATCCCCGACCCGTTGGTATCGCTCGACCATACGTTACCACTCCCAAATCCTGTGAAAATATTAAAGGCAACGATATAGAGAGCCCGTCTGCGACGTATACGTCGACGTCGAGTTCCGGTAGATCCCCATTGTATGACACTGTGCGGTGTCCCTGTCTTTTAAAACTGTATAACCACATCAACAAACGGTTTTTTTTTTGTTCTTTTTGTTGAGTATTGTCTGAATCTGCCATGTTTTTATATAAATATGGGGAGGGGGGCCTGCACTGCACCGGCAGAATATGTCGTGATAGTGATTAGGACTTACTGGTCCGCTGCAAGTCTGCCTGGTTGGTTTGTTTTTCCTCCCGACTGTTATAGCTGACTCAGCAAAATGACTAACGGAAGGTAAACATCTACACCTCAGACATGATTTTAATTGAGTCAAAGAAAATAGCATTACTGTCTGAATGTTAGTTTGGCCATTAAATACCATTAAAATTCCATTGTGGAAATCTGTAATGGAGCGCAAGTTCAGAGACAGCACTGTGTTCTCGATTGAGTAATGATAACTCACATTGCTTCAGGCCACCAAATTGTTCTGAGGCAGTGACTTAAAACTGTAAGATCACAACGTGATATACTCTTAACGTTATGAAGGTTTGTTTTTGTCTGCGATTTTCCACAAAGTCCGGATGACTCACATTCCTTCAGGACACCACATTATTCCAGGTTACTGACCTGGGACTCGAAGGACATTGAGTGGTAAAGCTGAAACTTCACCTCATTACAGATGATGACAATGGTTCACACCTGTCAGACATTTACAAAAAATCAAAACTTGTCTTTGAACAATACAATATGTAAGATGTTTGATACTTAAACATTAATGATATGTATTAGCTATCCAATTGACCATGGGGTACTGGCCTTAACCATTAGGGTCACCAGGTTTACCACACTCACTTGTTGTGGCCCAAAACGTGCCTAGCCTATTTTGTATGAAAATCATTCTAAAGACAATCATCCACAAAACGGATATATTCTTAACGTGCCCTCCTACCAAAGTCGATGTGATTTTATTTAATAGGGTTCTAAACCCCAGAAACAAGTGCCCTGGTGTTACACAGACTATTTTTATGAATAAAAAATTGATTGAATTGCCAACTTGTCATTGACTATTGACTTAGCAGAAGTTGCATTATGAAGCAGCAATATTCCTTCTAGATAAATTACAGCCGAGTGCAACATTATAGTTCCCAAACACCTATTGAACAAATTTAGTAGTCTTGGGTCGATCTTTATTTTTGTTATGTGTTTGTTGATCCTTTTTTCCAGTCTATAGACTTAGTAGCTTCAATTTCTAGTGTGTATGTTTCTCAACTTGCAACAACGTATTTCATCAATTGCTCGAACTAAATTGCGGAATAAATATTAAGATTATGCATCATGCATTGACTTGCATGTGGAGGGGGACTACCCAGTTTCTGGACTATAAGGAATTTCAAGTGTCTGTTCTCCTGTAGAGATTTTGCAAAATCTGACTGATTTTGTATTCATGAAAATTGAAAATAATACCTGCTTCTGCTGTTTGGTACTTATAGCATACTGAGAATCCCTCACATACAATATGCGGAAAACAATACCTATATTGTTTACAACCACTAGAAACAAACTAATCAAGGGGGTCAAAAGTAACTTGTATCTGCGAACAGAGCTTAGGGGGTATTTTGTATTCAAAAGGACAATACACGTGGAAAAAAAGAATTTTGAAATCGGTATGGTTGTTGATTGTGGAGGGACAACATTGTCAAATTTAAAGTTTCTTAGCAGACAAAGACATAACCATTGCTGTGAATGCCTGTCCTTCTCTTGCTTAAACGACCACATCTTCAGGAGGATTTGAGTTGAACTGAATGGGCGATTGTAACTTACAATAATGTGAACAGTTTACTCTTAGTACATGTTATTCGGTAAAACACCGTATTTGGTGGCTTATTATCTGCTACGTTGTCCTTGACATGTCCAAAGTTCTGTAACGAAGCATGCAGTCGAGCGGCGGCCAAACATCCTCGTTTGGCATTCCGCAACAAAAAAAAACACTATACGGTCTCCGTTTTTCTGACTCCAAGCCAAAACACACCTCGCCTGAGGATACCTGTGCGCTCAAAATATTTACTGTAACCACAGGTTGCGTGTTCCCGAGTTCCGACTTTGTTTTGAACGATACTAGTAATATCATTCAACAAGTGTCTAACAAACACATTGCACGCTGATCTTGAAGGATTTATTAAGGGTCACAAAATGATCATGATAGACAGATATATAGATAAACTGATAGATATATTAGATAGATAGATTTTCCGTGTTTCTAAATTCATCAGTTATCTATGTTAAATGGAACGTGTTAGTTTTCTGGTCACAATCCCTTGAAATGTTGCCTTGCCTATGCTCTCCCACAAAGAGCCTTTGAAGTTACAACTCTAAAGTGGTTCACAAAATAGCCGCATGTTTTAGAAAGCAAGTTTGCCGTGTATTGGAAAACATTGCAGGTGGTCATCTGCGCGGAACCTCAAATAATAGGCGTTCTTCGTAAAGAGGAGTAAATCTCGTTGTACACCCAGCGGAAGGTTAACTCGGTAACAGAGACAAGAGTTCCTCTTTCCAAACTTTATCCTGTAAGAAATGTGCCTTCCTTCGTAATATATGCTTAGAATGTTAACCAGGAAGGCGAGCAGCACTAGTCTAGTGAAGAATAAATTTGTGATACAAACTAAGTCGCAAGGCACTGAAAATTATCTGATGTATATACTTTTAAGCCTCTTGTATTGTTCATGGTGTATTGATGTTTTGACACAACTTTTCTTTCAGGGCTGTTAGTTTTCTACAAAACACAGCTGGTGTTTATAGCTTGTGAACTGATGGTCTGTGTGTGGCCATGGTAAAGATACTAGTATGACATCGATGTATACCCTAAGGGTGTAAGATGTACAGGGTGACATGGCTGAAAGGTCGTAAGTTTTGAAATAGTGAGACACCATACAAGACAAGGATATGTACTGTCTCAGATACTGTTTCATTGACTTCACTTGTATTTATGTCAGTATCTGAATTGATATGCATATAATCTACAAATTACACTAATATAATCCATGATATAATACAACATTATCGACGTCACTTTATCTGATAATAGTACAAGATTTGATAAGTCAATATGATATTGCCGACATTAATCAATAGTGGTTATTCAACAACAGCCTGTAATATCTAAATATATGTTTACCTATATCTGACAATTTATGTACATTGGTAAAAAAATGTTGTTTTGTTACTTGCGGCTGGCACAATCTTCTTGTATGATGTATTCGTGTGTATGACGTCTTCATTATCAGAGAAAAGTGATGTCAGATTAAATCAAGTTACTGCCTTTGGCATGCTTTAGGCTAGTTCCGTATTTGACTGATTTAACGTTAAACCATGAGATATTTCCTTTGATTTTAAACATGAACATTGTTTACACAGTGTATATTCCGGAGTTCGATTACATGTATGGTCTTACCTTCCAATGTAAGAAAGGTATATGAAACAGAATATAATCTAAATGCATGCAGTGATCAAATTATTGATTGTAGCCATTTATCTACAAAATTTAATATAGCTATGAATGCAAACAAAAAATATACATAAATGTCATATATATACCTGTCCTGGGTTGACTGCTACTATAACTTCAAACAGTTCTAAACTGTAAAAACACTAGATCACTGCAAACCTTTGCCACAAAACGTTCTAAAAAAACTACATACATTTTCTACCCATTTTTGTGGCTAAAACACAACCTTTGGTTACATGTATTAGTGCACACGACCTAAAATGTGCTATTGTTGTTGTTGTTCTAATCTGAACATAGGTCACGGTCAGTCTTAGAATTCACTTAGTACCTCTTTTTGGGGATACTACAATAAGAAGTTTGAACATGCATGCTTACTGTACTTTTGGGCTACTAATAACAAAACACACAACCGAACAATCAAACAAACAAGAACAAAAAAGAAGCTAGATGTTGAAACAAAGCTCTAGGTGATAAAGTAATCACACACGTTTTAGTATTTCTCGTCTGTGACTGTCTGAAGGCTCGTGTAGGTGTTCTCATCCAGACTAGCCAAGTTTATGTAGTCCTGGTGTGGAGAAAAAGGGCACAGAATTATCATATTTATACAAAACACTAATGATTTTAGAGCACTAATCCTCAACTATAACATTGACTTATGACTGGGAGAAATCAGAGTTTGCTGCGAGATTTAGATTTTTCTTTTTATCTTGCTGTTACCTTGGCTCTTTTGACTGACATTTGTCACGTTTCTTTTGTGTTGCAAATATAGTTGACATCTGTATCATCTTTGAAATACCATTACTATTGCATGTAATATATATACACCTTATGTATAATTTTGTAATAACATTGGAAATTTCAACCAAGGCATACGATCAAGGGCCACTTGACCAATTATGGATATCACTTCACTGGAATGAAAATGTTTGCTTACCTGTTCATCCTCCATCAGTGTATCCATGGTCCGTTCGATCTGCCGAAACTCCGGCCTCCGGGCAGGATCAGCATCCCAACAGTTCAGCATCAGGGTGTAGCTGGAAAATATGATTCATATAAGAACTCTGGTTATTTCGGGTCCGAAGAAAGTATTTGCTTACAGAATTTGGCCATCGCAAGATAGCTTCGGTCCTCTTACGTCATGTTGTTAGATGATTTAGTTTCTGGAATAATCAGTGATAGCATCCAGTATCCAGAAGACTTAAGACTTAGGGTCTGCAAAACACCTTATGTCATTGATAAATAAATGTTTAATGCTCAATGGTTTTCATAACCATTACTGGTTGTGCCTGTAAAGCATAAAGATAAACTTAAGCGGAAAATACGCCTTATTTTAAGGTATTCTGTATCAGAAGTTAGTCTACTCACAGTTTGCCATCGCAGTGGATGGGTTTGTCCATCCTGTATCCCTGCTGCACTCCGTCCATCACTTCTCGTTTGGACATGCCGGGGTATGGGGTCGCACCTAAGGGAAGAAAAAGAGAGCAGAGGTTAAAGTCCACATCTTTTCCAACGTACTTTGATTTGTATATCTCGTATTTTTGTCGACATCAATGTTGCTGTTCGTAGAGAACTTATTTGTGTTTCTGATCATGAATGGCACATAAAGCATTGTTAGCTAGGCTTAGCCTGATATCTGTGCTAGAATTGATGTACATCTTAATATGAACATTACTGTGTTGATATCTACAAGGGTTGGCAAAGTCGTCTCACCCAGTGTGACGATCTCCCAGAGCAGCACCCCGAAGGCCCAGACGTCAGACTTGGTGGTGTACTTCCGGTGGAACAGCGACTCGGGGGCCATCCAACGGACAGGCAGGCGGGTCTGTACAGGACAATGAACAAAGATGGCAAAACCCGAGATGAGCAATCTACCTAGTTATATACCGAAAAATAAAGAATTAAATCATCATAAAGGTTAAACCAGCAGGTTACAGAACAAATTTATGTTGTTTGTAGTTTCACTGCCATTTGATAAAACCTAACCTTGATTTTAAGTGTGGACGGCAGGCTATTTTAGAGGAAAAAATGCAATAGAAACCTTAGTGGTCCTCTCGTACTCATCCCCCTCCCGTGAAAAGCCGAAGTCTGACACCTTACAAGTCCGGTCTGCAGACACGAGCACGTTCCGGGTAGCAAGGTCACGGTGGAGAATCTTAAAGAAAAAAACAGCAACACTATTAGTCATGCAATGAATTTATATGAAATGCGATCTATGAATTGTATACACCTTTTTATCCAACAAAAATGATACATACACTTTTTTACCCTATACTTTTGGGTATTTGACCCACTCCTGACATACATGACAACCTTCCAGAAACGTGACATCAGTGGGTTAAACAAAGACAGAAGTTGATACCGTCTCCCGTCTCGTTTTAAACAGGGATGGCGGGCTCTGATGTAGCCATCGTAAAAAGTTAGTTATCGATCCATTTATTTATTTTATTAATCTTTAGGGTGGTCCCTTAAGCTAGCTAAGTAACTGATTTTTAAGGGAGTCCTTACCTTCTTAGACGACAAGAAGCCCATGCCCTTGGCGACGTCCCAGGCGAACTTGGTGAGGTCCCGTGGCGAGAGGGACTTGCTGCCGCCGTGTAAGTTCCCGTATGTCTGCTGGGTGCGGCTGGTGCGGAGGGCGGACTGGAGACTTCCTCCGGACACGAACTCAAACAGCAGGTAGAACGGCTCTAGAAACATATAATAGAACGTAGACACTGTCTTATACATTGCCCAGCACTGTCAGGTAAACAAGATGTACAAGAGATCCCGAAGTAGCAGGGTTACCTATTCACCTAATGCAATACATGGGTATGACTTACTTCTTGCATTGTCAAAAGTATGAGTCTTTGATTTTGGCAGAAATTTGTTGCACTGAGACTGACCTGTGTCCGTGCAGCATCCAAGAAAAGACACGACGTTGGGATGAGTTCCTAGTAGCTTCAGTACTGCCAGTTCCTTGAAGAAAGCACTTGAAGCGCCGGGACTCGTCATTCCTAAGGAATAAGCGATCATCGGCTTAGTTTGTATTTCAAGCCCACTTCAAGGGATTTGGAAAATGAAAGAGATAACAATTCTTACGTCGTATTTTCATTGAAGCAACAATAACATAAATCAGCGCCATTGGATGGTTGTTTATGCTGTAGAGATTGTTCCAATAATTGCAAAGGCTTATTTTGTTCATAAAAGTAACTCATGCTACTTCAAATATAGCAATAAACCTGATGGCTTACCCTTTAACTCCTTCGCAGCTACAACGGTTGTGCCTGTGGTTCCTGATATTTTCCAAGCCTCAGCCTTATAGACGCTCCCAAACTCTCCATGTCCAACTTCCTCTTTGATGTCCAGCTGGTTTCTAGGGAACTCCGATGGTGTCTTCACATCTTCATACGTTGCATCTGGTGATATCTGTATCAAGAGGAAATTTATGTATAAGCCGCAAGGGTGTAAACATATAACTATCCATATTGAAATAATACAAACAAATATGCTTCCATAAACTTAGAGAAACAGATAAATCAATACCTCACTAGCACTGCCTGCTGTCAGCCCCTGGTACGTGTGATCAGACTGTAGAAATATGTAAGCAAAAACTCGTTAGAAAAAGTTGTATACGAGGAGCATAATACTCACTGACAGGTATTTGGACAATTCCTTCACACATATACGTTCAGCTTATATCTTTTATGGCGTAAGCCTAAGAAAACAACAAGACGGCCCAGAAGCTAGATTTTGATAGAAAGAGGATAATCACTATGCTTGAGCTATAACCATGTACATTGCAAGGTAAGACAGAAATGCGCTTTAACGAACATTCATCAAAAAACTTTAAATTGTATATGGTTCCTTCTCATGCTTGAAATATAGGCCATGCGCAATTTAAAGTTGACACAAATATCCACTTTTATATTCTCCCTTCCTACGTATACAGTAGCCACACGAATAAGTTGTTTACGTTCTGTCTCAGTCTGTACTTACTGTTCGTCGATGAGGTATCCTTAGACTTTGGTACCCGTCGTCCGTTTCAGCGCCCTAGAAAAAAAAAACACTTTCAAGAAATCTTTTTATACATTCATTAATGTTAAATACATTGTAAGATTAATGTGATCTCAACGATTCAGGCAGTGACTACTTATCCCATTCAAAGTAAAAAAAGGTGCATCTTAAAACCAATACAAAGCAGAACAATAGGAGTTTACAAGTATCTCTCACCACGTTATCCAGCTCCATGTTACTGGAATGCTTGTTGGCAGGTTTTTCTGAGATAGTGAACATCATACAGTTAAACAGGAATGGATTCTGATATCATGTGTAATAAAGATGTTATACTCATGTTTATTTCAATGAAAAACAATTAATGCTTACCATTAGCCAATTTCCTTCTCCTGAAAACGAACACTCCAACACCGATGATAGCCAGGAAGACCACCCCGCATACCACTGCTGCTATGATGGTAATGGTTGGGTCTTCACCTATTGTAAGGTATTGGGAATATTAGCAAATACTTTTATATTTGCTAAGATTAGCTGAATATTGGATAATATAAAACAAATAGTTTATTTACTTATTACGGGTACCACCGTGAATGTGAATAAACCTAATAAATTGCGACACCACATCGTAAACGTCATAACACAAAGCTAGTATATATATATATATATATTGTTTGTAGTCCAAACCCTCACCAGTAGGAGGTGCATCCCCGATGTCCGCCCCGCTGCTGTCCACAGTCCAGCTTCCCAGCTGCCCATCTCTAACGCTGGTGGTAAAGGCAGTCTTGGCGGATTCGGACTCTGATTCTCCCACTACAGACTGAAAAGCTGTCACCACACTGCCCTTACTGGAACGCACATGTTTCACATTAGTCTTAACTTCTGAACACTTTTCTAAGATATTATATGCATGTAGATGTCTTAATTTAATAGAAGAACATCAAACCAAGCTGTAGCAATTTTGAAACATTCAAGTTAATGGACAAGACTTTCTTTACAGCATACATGGTTTTTAATTAGTAACGTATGACATGTAATTTGCTACAGCTAGTGACAAATAAAAAAAGATATGCATTGCCACAAACAAAGCTCACCTATATCCAGTTACGGTTGATTTCTCATAACCAAGAATGTCGACAAACACATTGTCAAGCTGTAAAAAAACAATGAGATTTAGTACCAAAATCTTCTCTGGACGTGTGCACAACTATTTACATAAAGTCCAAAAAACATTGTGCAATATATATTGATGTAAAGAAGCCTTTTTTCTACCTCGTTGATGATTTTTCTTGTCAGCTCAACTGCAGCTGTAGACTGAAGATCATTCAGGTCATCACTGAACGTCTCACTTGTGAGAGGCAGGGTTCCATATAAGGTCTTTGCATCTGAAAATGTTTGACTTGTGTTATGGTTTTGGACTAGTATTCTGATAGAGAATGCTACGAAAAAGGGAAAATCATCAAATAATAACATTGTATAAAAGTCTGTAGTACTGTAGCAACAAACCTTCTATGGTCACTGACACCACATTACTAGACTCGGCAGCAGACCCAATCCCATTTGCAGCTCTGACCCTGATGTTATATGTTGCCTTCTCTGGGAGCTGGAAGGTCACCGTGTACGTTGGTCGGTTCTCACTGGCTGGTTCAGTTTTTGTTGGCCCACCTTGCCACGCCCCTCCTCCTGTCCTGTACTGTACAGTGTGGGTTGTGTCCTGTCCACCGTTAAACCCAGCTGTCCACTGCACAGTCACATAACGGCTGGAGTTCTTCATGGTGACTGTAAGGTCTGTTGACGCTTCTGGAGCACCTGGGGGAATTCGAGGGAAAACCAATCAGTTTCTAAAACTTCTTTAAACAAGCTATCTACCACCTAAAAATCAAGACCATAGCACGTCCAGGTCAGAAGATAAAAACAAAACGGAAGTTCTACTGCAGTGCCAAGGTCACATACCAGGGGGCCCAAAATCGACCTTAAATTTCGGCTTCACAACACCCGCCCGCATACCAAATATCATCGTAATTCAACAAGAGGTTCTAGAGTTATGCTGACTACAGTACTGCGGAAACGCAAACACACAGACAGACTGACAGACACAACATGTGGAAAAATGTAAAAAGAAACAACCTGCATTTGGAATATAGATCTCCATGTGCTACATTTTTCGGCGAATTAGGACAAAACTTCAAATGGCTTCTGGTGTGCGGGTAAATCTTTTGTAACTTGCTTTAAACTTACTTGCAGCAGCCAGTTCAATGACAATACTCCTGCTCCCTTTAGCGTTCCCAGCTGTGCAGTTGTAGAAGCCGTAGTCAGCCTCTGTCACTGCCGTGTAGCTTAGTGTGCTGCCAAGACCTTCATCCGTGATCTGAGCTGTGCCTGGCACACTCCCTCCATCCTTGGACCAGGAGAACGTCACAGGTGTCGGGTAGGATGTCACGTTACATGTCATGCTTACGGGATCACCCTTCGCAACTGAGTATTTGTCCCGAACTCCGACAAATACAGGAACGTCTGTGGAAATGGAGAATAGTAGTCTGCTCATTTAAACAAACATACTTTGTTTACTATGTAACATTTTTAACAGATAAGTCAAGTATAAAGCTAAGGATATTTTGGTTTCTATCCTTATCTAATTAAAGAAAACAGTTTCTTGGTACTTATAAATGTTATTAGCACTGTAAAGGACCTGTACAACGATGTAACATTTCTGATTTTGCTTAAGCCGTGAAGGTCCCGGGCACATATCAATTCAGTGTACACTCGGGAGAACATATTAATGCAGAAGAACAATACTTACAGTTGACAAGAAGGTCGAGGTCCTTTGTTGCATCTCTGCCGATCCCGTTGCAAGCCTGACACCTGTAGTTCCCTGTGTCCGTGTAGCTCACATCCTGTATGGTGTGGGACAGAGTCCTGCCCTGACCCGTGGCCAGTGTGACGTCACCTACAGACCCAGACCCCACGCTCGCTATACTGATGGAGGTAGGAACAGGGTTGCTGTCCACAGTACAGGTCAGAGTGACAGGGGTGTTCTCTTCTGCTGGGTTGGAGTCAGCAGTGAAGGTGTCCACGGATGGGGGGTCTTTCAGTGTGGATTAGCATAGATGAATAAACATTAATGTTTGCTCTTTAATCGACTGACTTTTAAACTTGAGACGATTAATTTGATATCTAATCGAAGCAAAAGTCCTTGACCAAATGTCATCCTTTTTTGATATTAGAAAAAAAATCATTTTTGTGAGTATTTTTTGTGTGTGATTACAGTACTCAAATTAGACACTTTTAACTTGGTCAAAGATTTTCTCAAATGAGACAGTGAAATATACAATTTGGCTGCTGTTATTCAAGATTCCTTGAATCCATGATGAAGATTAGGCTTTTAAGCCATACATGGGCTTGTTCAACTTCTGGATGAAAGCAAATTTCAAGCCCTATATCATACAATTTTCACTCTCTTTCTTGCTGGTCTACATGTCAAAATAAATTTAAAACATTAACATCACTATGTTGCAAGTATACTAAATAAATATGCAGAGACATTAGATAAGGGGTTATTATAAATATGTATACATGTACAACAATGCATGTGAAAATTGCATCTGCACATTCAAAAACAAGCTCACAACATAAAAAGAAAGTCTGATAATATTCCGCAGCACACCAATGAGAACATACAGAAAACCCAACTACCAGGAAAGCTATATAGATACGGTTCACAAAATTTACATGTACACCAAGATTGGAAGTTGTAACAATGAAGTACATTAAGCAAACAAGGATCTTCAAACCATTCATTTTAAATCAACTGCTTTTCTACATGATGCCAATATATCTTCATTGCAGCAGGCATAACGTATGTGCATGTGCATGCATGTAGGTATATCAAGGACAATTGACAGGTTAAACACGACAAATTGCAAGGCAGGATCAGCAAGGAGTAGCAAAGATCCAGACATTCTCTTGAGGTGAGCAAAGGGTGACACATGTTGATGTTCTGTTAACCTATAAGGTATTGTCATACAGTTAGACATGAACTCTTACAGTTGATGCTGATCTCAAGACTGGCATGCTTGGACCGCTGTATTCCCTTGATTGTGTTCGATACTGTACAGTTGTATGTCCCAGCTTCAGTCCTGTTGACTTGTCCCAGGTCCAGAACACTGCCGTCCTGTGTCAAACCATCCGGCCTGGTCCACACTATAGTAGCGTTAGGGTAGGCCTGTGCTGTACACTCTAGTGACAGACTCTGTCCTTCCGCGGTTGTGTGAGAAGTTTGGCCAGAGCCACCCGGGTCGGAAGTTATGGTGGGTTCATCAAGATCTAATTGTGTTTCCAAAATTAGTCTTTAAAAAGAAGCAGTAACGGTACCTCCTTTAGTCAAATGTCCCAACAAACTAATGATGAAATCAGAGAGCAAAAAGGGCAAAAAAAATTTTGATATTTGTATCTCCATGAACTAACATTGCACAAACAACAGGTGTTGGGCAGTTCCATCAGGGGAAACATTATTTGAGGCAGTACAGATGTAGGTGCCGCTGTCTTGTTTTTTGAGGCTGGCGATCTGCAGCTGGTTTGTAGTTTCACCCTGGGCATCACCAGGCAGGGATCCCACAGATTTAGTCCAGGTGTAGTCTTGAACTGCTGGGTTGGCTTCCGTGACTGTACAGTCGAGTGTGACGTCATCTCCTAGTTCCACCTCTTGTGGATCAGCTGTTATACTCAGTCCTTCTGGTGGGACTGTCCAGCGGTAGTGTGGGGTTATAGTGGGGCATTTGAATGAATTCTCCAAATCTGTCTTCTGTCCTTACTTTTGATAATATAAGTAAAGACTCTTTTTCAAATTTTTCGCTTTGTCCTCGCCCTTTGCTAATGGCACTAAAATCATTTTCTTAACCAGTCCCTTGATAGAAATGCACTGTTACAGTAATTGTACCATGTACATATCATTCAGAGTATCATGAAAAAAATTGTGATAATCACAAAATTATCTTGTTGGATTTATTGATGTTCACCTGTAATATTTCTTAAAGTAACATCCCTAATAGAAAGAAAGCTACAACAACATTCACAATTGTTCTCCAAGCTCCATCATGTTCAAAACCATACAGAGATAACAAGTACTCACAGTTGACGGCCAGCTCTGTTAAGTCGCTGTCAGTTGATGACACCACATTAGTAGCCCTGCATCTGTACTGCCCGGCCTGTGTACGCTGGACATTAGTTACCGTCAGTGTCCCCCCGTTGTCAGCCGTTGTCCCAAAGCTCACGTCCTGCTCAGCCTGTCCCTGTGCTGTGAACTTCCACGTGTAGGACGGGTCGGGGAGAGCGCTGTCAGAGCTGCACGTCAGGGTCACAGTTTGGTTCTCTACTACTGGGCTGGGGTCGATGGTGATAGTCGGCTTGGACGGTGCATCTTTGGAAAATATTTAGCAACATGGTTACTGTAACTTACTGAATAAGACATAGGAAAGATATATAAAACTATTGGCAATTATGTTCTTTACACAGTCATTCAATTAAAGAAAACCACTTACTATGTATTTGAATATGACAAACCTAAACCTTTATAAACAGACACAAACACTTCAGCAAAGACAAAATACTTATAAGTGAGAGACCAGATACATTAACTCACATTGTACAATGACTACAGTGTTTGAAGTCCCAGTTCCTGTGCTGCTATCGTGAAACGTGTTCTGTGCTGTGCAGACATAGGTGCCAGCTGCTGTCCGACTGATGCTTGGTATGGACAGAGTGGCGCTGTCAGAGACAGCTGTACTGCTGCCCTGTTTAGTCCAGCCAACACTGCTGGCGGCTGGGTTAGCTGTGACCTGGCACACAACAGTCAGGTCACCTCCTTCATTCACTGTTGTGGTGGGAGAGCTGGATACATCAGGGGCGTCTGGGTGAAAAAAGAACAAATGTTATTCAAAGAGAGGCTAATCAACACTGGGACATTGTAGGTAAATGGGGTAAAGGTATACAGTAACGTTGTTTACAGATGCATTCAACCAGATGTAGTATACTATATATTTCTAATTTCTTCCTTACTATACCTACATACAGTAATTCCAATCCAGGCATTGTTACAGTACCTACATACCAAACTATAAACCTTTGTCATTTACAGCACTGTTGGGAATGGCATTGATTTACGGTATATATTGCTTAACTTACACTGCACATTGAGAGTTGTAGAGGCTGTATCCGGACTGCCAATGTTGTTGGTCACTTCACAGCTGTACGGAGTGGTGTGCTGGTCCTTTCTGACAGTACCGATAGTCAGAACACCGTCAGCTGCACTGTACTGGTTCTCTGTACCAGTGTCGATTTCCCTGTTCCCCTCCTTCCATGTGTAGGTGAAGGTGTCGGGGTTACCTTCAGCTGTGCAGTCTAATGTTGCCGACTGACCAGCTATGACTGGGGTAGTCATGGGAGGGGCAGCGCTGATTTCTGCAGGGTCTAAGATAAACAGAAATATAGACAACTGTTAAAGATGACTAAGAACAACCTTTATAAAGTGAGACAGTTCTCTATGTGTTGCGAGAAATCTGCCAAAGAAACACACACACAGTCACAGAGACTGGCAAATATGTAATACATGTATATGTATGAATAGTATTGGCACCAAAACTCGGTCACATTCAGGTACTGTATACAAGATACAGCTTATTGACAAGTCAATAGGAAAATTAACAAATCAATCATTAAATATGTTGATTAGTGATTCACCCTTACATCTAACGTCCAGTGTAGTTGAAGTCCTTAGGTCCCCCTGCAGGGCCCCGTGAGTGACCACACATCTGTACGTAGCTCCATTGTCAGCCTTGGTGGGTGTGAATGTGAGAGTGCGGGTAGATGTGAAGGTCCCGTCAGACTCCTGAGTGTCCTGCTGAGCTGCAGCAGCCAAAGGACTGTCCTCATCTCCTCTGTACCAGCTGATAGTGGAGACAGGGAAGGCTCCTGTTGTTCTCCCGGTCAGGGTTATGGGGGCCAGCGTTGAGGGGGAGGGTGGAGAGATTGTGATGGTGGGGTACGACGGTAGTGCTGCAAAGGAAAAGGGAAGTCTTAACAAATTTAATTCACACAAGTGTAGTTGATGAGGATTGAGTTCGGTATCATTATGATTATCTTTATGTATTGTATGATAGGGTATGCAAAGTTACTCCTGACAGTGTTGTCATTCCCCTTGAAGTTTGTTCCATGATTATGTACTAAATTAGTATAAAGGTGTGCTCGGAAGCATGAATAATGCCTTAAAGTATAAGCACGTTGAGGTCAGAAGACATTACAGTGAATATCTGAACCCTAAATCTATTCTCCACACAGATATAGACTATTCCCAAATCTATATATATATATATATATATATATATATATATATATATATATATATATATATATATATATATATATATATATATATATATATATATATATATATATATATATGTAACCGTTGCAAGGCACCCTTTCGCCTTTAACAACCCGTAGCCTAAATAGCGTTTATATAACACTAGCTATTTAGGCTACGGGTTGTCAAGGGCGAAAGGGTGACTTGCAACGGTTACCGTATAAAGACAATCGAAATTGAATGGTTTCTTCTTTTGCATTCAATTTTCATGCAAAGATTCATGCGTTTCTTTCTTATTTTTGCACTAATCACATTGACTATTACTACATGAGAGAATGGGACCAGGGCTAAACCGGAAACTTGTGTATCCTTTTTTACAATTTACAGGTTGACTGTATGTCCTTTGTTTGTACTCCACATTCGGCGATCACAGACAAATTAAACAAAAGATCTATTTCTGTAAATAGCACTGGCGATCGTATTTCACCAGAGGGCCAGTCAAGGAGGGTTAACGACCCGCTTATCCCTCTGTGTTTACTGTGCCATAACGCCTGGTCAGTGACCTAGCCTTTGTTTACACAAAATCTCTCGCTGGCTGGGGTTGATAAATAACTTTATTGCAAGTTCATGCCAAAAGTCTAATTGCAGACAAACAAGTACATGGAGCTACATGGAAATCGGAATAGTTATTTAGTCTACTGTGAAAGTTCTATATTAACTAAGGTTGACTATTGTTGGGTTTGACTTCTTTTTTGAAGGCAGTGGAAAATTATGTGACCCACGTTTTGTATCGTAAGTGGGTTGTTTGATTGTAGTAGGAGCGCGATTTAGTCAGGCTAGCCAGTGACCTTTAACCACATCACTCACTCTTGGCCTGTGTTTACGCAATCACTGACTGACTGTTCTAGAGGCCGATTAACTTTCGGACCAGCCGCTTGGAGCGAGATTTAGTAAGGCAAGCTCGCTCTGTGGTTCATTCGTTCATATTCATTGTACGTCACCGAAAACACCAAGAGTAAAGGGTTCATCAACGTTATCATTAAATACCCAATACAAAATGACACGCAATTGTTATGAAGTTGCAATCTAGTTATTCCTATACATTGTTAGCAGATCAGTTATGCACGGCTTTCTTCTTCAAAAACCCATCTAAGGGTGTTGTGGCTGTCTATAGCCAATAGAAATGTAGGCTTCAATTTGGTCCTCTGAGCCTGGCTAAATATCATGATAATTATATCTTACAACTGGGGACACAACTTACTTGCCAACCCCAGCCGTGCCTCGTCTTCACGTCTGACATTAGACCCCACAATCCTTACAGTACACCTGTAAGTCCCCACATCTGCAGCTGTGACGTCAGTCAGTATCAGGAAGGCTGAACCGTTAGTGGAGGCGCGAATGACATACTGAGTCTGAGTTCCACCGCCGTCAACCTCCAGTACATCTACAACTTCCGGTGCTGACTGAAACCATTCTATCCTGTTGATGGTTTCTCCTGGGTCCAAAGTGATGCTCCAGGGGAAAACTGCTGTTCCTCCTTCTACTGCATACACGGTGGTGACGTCAGATAAGGACGCTGTGTTTCCTGTGAGTACAAGAGATCAGCTGCGATAAAGAGAATGGAAACCTTGTAAAAACATCAATTTTCTTACGTATTACAGATAAAGATTATGTATATTTCCTAATCTTATATATCCAACTCCAGGAAAGTTGCAGAATGTATTGATTATACATACATAAATTGTCACTAATCATTAGCCGCCATTCAAGATCAATGAGGCAAAATGACTGATTTGTTTTATCTTTATTAATACTCTAATGTGATCAGTGTGTTAGTCGTGGAAGCACTTGATTTCAGATTACTAGAAAGTAGTTAATGATAAACCAGCCGTTTTGGAGACTTTTGACAAAGGCCAAGACTATCCAGGACAAATCCCGAAAACAGAAATATGCATGTATTGACAAAAACAGTCGCCGAATGTACAGTTCAAAGGTCAACGGCAAGAAGTAACATGGCTGTTGGAATGGCTGACTTGTTGGGAAAGGGATTTTAGCACTGTGCGAGTTAAATACCAACCACGGCGACAGAAAGCACTAGGACTAACGTATATTTATTGTAACACACTCCCAAATATTTCTAATTCAGTTTCAACAAAGAACAACCTTCCCGGTTCACCCGGAAGTACCAAAGAATAGACCAACAGAATGAACGTATTGATTAGTCATTGACCTATTTATCGCCATCATTTCAAGGATGTATACGTATAATAACAATTCCATGCATTTACGAACCATCGACGAGTGCCTTACACCTCCACCCCGGCCCCCAGGCTCAAAAGGAGAGCACATTTCTTTGACTTTGTCAACAACAATATCATATCATGCATTCATCAGTTCAGCTTAAAGACATATATATTTATATACATCGTTTGTAACTCACCTGCATCGATGTATACAAGTAGAAAGATGCACCAAAGCCAACAAAAATCACAAGCATTTCCCCTCGTGGGCATT
The DNA here is from genome assembly GCF_035083965.1 of Branchiostoma lanceolatum. Lineage (NCBI taxonomy): Eukaryota > Metazoa > Chordata > Leptocardii > Amphioxiformes > Branchiostomatidae > Branchiostoma > Branchiostoma lanceolatum. Next base: position 1,528,659 of record NC_089739.1, on the reverse strand, counting down.
ACAGACGGTGTTACACAGCGTTTAGTAAAAGATGTTGACATGTTGCATTGACAGGAAAGCTAGTAGAACATTTGCTACATCATTCGTCGTATTGACAACACATTTTGAAGCTCTCTATGGAAACAAGTCACCAACTAAAAACTGATTTTGGCCGCAAAGTATAATTAACTGGACTTCGACGACCTCATACCTGCATGAAATATTTAGAATTTTGTATATTTTATGTAAATGCCATACACATTAACCCTCAAACCACCGTAGCTTTTTTGGCGACGCCTCAGGGGCGGAGCCTATTGTATAGTACTGCTTTCGGCTTGCCAAATATTCTAGGATTTCCGCGAATGCATTCCCTAGGGAATTACTTTTTGGCAACGCCTTGCAGGTACGGCCTTGTATATAACGGGGTCGACAACGCCTTACGGGTACGGCCTTTTTATCCTTGCGGGTACGGCCTTTTAAAAGCGGGGCCGAATTCTATTAATTGATTAGGGCATAGAAAAGGCGCTAGTTTGTATTCACTTTTGCAGCTGTTTATCGATGTTTGAAATAAACGTTCTGGATGTCGCAAAAATATAGACCCATATGTCACAGCTGTTTCTCAATGTCAGGATTTTTGCCCAAAAGACCAATATGTCACTGGTTTTGATTGATTTTTATCTTCTTAGAAGCTTTGCTTCTTTAAATGAAAAAGAAATAATATGCTTGACATGTAAACAGCAGATAAATCCGAGTTCTTTCAGCTGCAGCTTTGAAGACTGAAAGATAAAGAAACGACACAGAGACAAGGCTTTCCGTACACTGGGCACGGGGAACTTTTAAGACGGACTGACTATGGCTATGTCATGAAACTGGCTCTGCGAAAACCAGTCTCAACTGTGGTTCTCTACTCCTTCAGGGACTGAACTCACTTGCCGTAGAAAGACATGTTCTTATATTCTGTCTTCTCAGACAGACCTCTTGACAATTGTCTGCTAACTCCATAGAACATTTGTTACTTCATCTTTCTGCGACTGACTTTGTAGTCGACTTCAGTTAAGAAAAGCACAAAGGAAAACACCTTTTGGGGAATCACGGCACAATAATAACTAAGTACAGTGTTAGTAATTACGTTAGTGTTCCAAGTTTCATCAGGTGTTACACTGGTATCTTCTTGCAAGTTGGTGAGAGCGTGCAGTCGTATCACAGCTTGCATACACACTGATTGTTCACAATATTCGTGGGGGTTTTCAATATCAGTTTTGTTCATCCACCGCTAGCCTGTGCCTTGTATCTTTTTGCAAGTTACCGAGAGAGCTCAATCTCGCCATGGCTTGCATACACAACAACTGTACAACATATTCTTATGAAGTTTTCATCTTGTGTAACGTTGGGTAACATAAATTCGGGATTTTTCCGACAATGGTTGACTGAAATCAATCTAGCAGAACAATAAACCATCCTTTTTTTCTATTATTCTGTCAGTATCATGTACTATCTTTGCACTAATCATATATATGGTAGATTTTGTCTCTAGTCGTGCTGACACCATAATATTTCAACTTGAAACTACCGTCCGCCGCACGCACAATGACAGTGTTGTCGGACAGGGGGGCACATTAATTCGGGAGAGAAGATTCGTCTTGAATATCTTACCGCTAATCACATTTTATACAGCAGCTATTCGTTCCATCCTTGGCTTGAGGAGAGTGCTATGGATATAGACGTGTCCAAGTAAAAAAAATACACGAAAAAACGGCCGCACCGCACACATCAGGCCTTTGCTAACATCCTGTTTGTTGAGTGGGTTGAACGTCACTCAAAGTCGATCCCCACCGTCATGGCAACGTGTACATTATTCATGGCAAGTTAGCTGGATGCCGTAGCAATGGTTATACTACTATGTCCATGTGTTCCTTGTTGTGTTAGGAGCAAACTTTGAGGAAAATATCGTCTTCAGTCCACTATCACACGCAACATTTAGACAATAAAGTGTTCCTCACAAACCTTTTGTCGTCTGCTTGACGACATGATTCTGGGTAACAATATATGGCGGCGGGAAAATACACGTGCCGTAGGTTGTAGCAACAAAGAGGAGTTTTGATGATTGATCACACTTAGAATCCAGTTGTAGGTTAGCAAAAGAGATTGTAATAAGTTGTCTTGTAAATAATTGTGTTTAGCAGGCAGGAGATGTGACATTTGTCTTATAAACCAGCGAACAACCGTGCAGTGTGAGTCTCCCACGAAGCCCACAGACTCTGTCAATAAGGGACGGAGAGTTTTTGACGTAGCCAACTTCTAATGCATGGTTATCGAAGCTTTTCAGGCAGTGTTCTGAATGTGTTAGTCTGCCAAGTTTGCATTTCTAGTGGTATTACTGATGTTGCATCTAGCACATATCCCTAAATACCCCGTTTTCGAAAAATCCCGAATTTAAGTACCCCACGAATTTATGTTACCCAACGTTACCTCCACTCCGCGGGTTTGATTTGAACCGTCATAGACGAGGTTAATTGCCTATGCACGATACGTCGATATACATGTAAAATCAACTACTACATATACAATATACATACTAAAATACACAATGAAATAGACAATACATGTTCGTTTAAGTCAGTCCGTGAACTCTTAAACTGGCGGCAGGTTTTCTCTGATCGTAGCAGAGCAGTCCATTTGCTGCACGTCGTGGCTCTGTTACTGTGCCGTCCTCCTATCCGCCGACGACGGTGTCCCGGGTGTTGTGTCACTGTGGTTCCGATCGTTACAAGGCGCATGGACGTCTACTTCAGCTTCTACAAGCGATGCAGCTCGTCTCATCAACTTTCACAGTGGAAGGTCTCTGCTGACTTCCCCTGCTGCGATAGATGTCTCTGTGTGGGGTGCAGCGGGATCATGCCAGCCGTCCTGGGTGACATTGACACTGGTGCAGACAGGTACGGCTCGTCGTCATCGCTCTTTAGGTCAATGTGGTCGGCCTGTGCAGGGATCGCAAGATATCATGTAAACCTGACCACCCTAGCTGATTAAAATACTCAAACATGTCCATACAGATCACAACCCTATCTCTGAGTTTCCCTAAACCAGGCGGACTCACCACGAAAAGTTAAATAAAACAGAGACGAGTAGACGCTGACAAATGTGGCAGAAGTTTGTATCCATCCAAAGCGAGGCAGATTTATATATCAATCACTAAAAACCTTGACTTTCCCCAGGATCAGATGTACATCACCCGTTTAATAATGATGATAACCTTTATCGCACATTCATGCTCTATCATGGGCTAAGCACAGGCATATAGTCACTAACGACGACAATAATGAACCATTACATAACCACCCTAGTAGATTTGACATCGTCGATGTTTGACAATTTGATGGTCGTCACAGCTAATCTACGTTGTGAGATGTTCATCTCAGGAGCTGTTGTAGAGAAGACAAGATAAAAACGGAAGATTAATATTGTAATATTTAGAATATTATCTTGCCTTTGACAAGGAAATCTCACAAGTGGTGCTCGGCAGTCGTGAAGGCAAGACTGGAAGAAATCAGGCCTCGAACTGCATAAAAACTTCAAGGCAAACATTGGGATGCATTCAACTCGAGATAAACAAAAGATGACTGGATAACGAGTCTACAGTCTTTGGCCGCGTCAGGACCACCCAAAGCCCAGAAGATTTTGACCCCCCCCCCCCCTCTTTTACGACTTCCTCCTACGGCGAACGAACACAAAGGGGTGTTCACGGGGGAACGATTTCGACCGTCTGTGTCACCCAGGCCTTTTCCATATGCCGGGCGTTGAAAACACGTCTAATAGACATGAGGCATGCAAACCTTACCTTAAACACACAAACTACCTAACCATCACAGTTTGGCAAAGGTATAATAAAATAATAATTGTAAAACACTAGTGTCCGGCTGTATGATCATTTTAAACACGACAGTCAAATATTTTCAAGTCAATTCTACAGTTTCCGCCCGCCAATACGTTAAAACAAGACGCGAATGCATTCACAGCCAGCCTCACATATTCTTCTATATCTTAAACAGTTAAAATAGAGTCAGCGTTGTACATGACGTTGGCTTCAATCAGAATAGATGCCCGGAACAAACAACATCAAGACCATCACGGCTTCGGCACAAATTCCACAAACTGGTTACTATAGTATACAACCCGGCGTGGCTCAACTGATCGCCTACCTTCACAACAATCCGTCGACATCTGCATAAGACTACAAACCATAACATGTTAAAGATTCATTATACATGAAGTGAAAATTACATCAGCTGCTATTACTAAAATAGCAATGCCCACCTCTCGCCGTCTCGTCTCCTATGGATCTAAGGTTGAATACGAACAACACGTGCTTGTAGTACGACTTGAAAGTTTGTACATATCCCTCCGCCGCTGGAGTCAGCTGTCATGCAGTATACCATCAAATAAATGACAGAAAATAATCATTACCCTGGTACTTACTGGACAATTATATCGCAATCTGTGAATCATGTTATTAGTTTGAAAACGAGTACAAAATCAATACAGTAAGCTTTGAATATGTCTTGCACTTTTTTCTGACGGCGTTTGTGTACAATTTGTTCAAGAGGATATTCGGTCCAGTTCCCGTGGGGACAAGGGTACTGTAATTCTTGTTTCTTTCACTATAACTTTATGTTCACAGCTGTTTTCACGTCCACCTCTGTACCGTGAACTTATCATCACAGTGATAAATCTGTTGTTATTTCTTATGATTCCTTCACACATCCGTTCCGTGAATCACATTTTTATTACGCCGTGAAATTTTACTACCGTGAAGATAAAGTGAATAGCGCGGGCGCCTCGACCCCAGCTCAGAGGCATTAAAACATTGAAAGCCTTTCTTGGTGGGTTTTTTTTCTAAGTTAAAATAGTGGCAATCCTGGGAAGGCTATGACAAGTCAGACTTCATACCTGTATAATTTGTTGTAAAAAAACTACCTTTCTCCATCTTTTTGTCTTCTGGACCCCCCGGCCGGGAGATAGTGGAATGGTTGCGAGCGGTCAAATGGAATGACCCAAGAACTCTGACTCGGGGGGTGTTTTCCCGGAGAATAGCCGTTTAGAAGTTCTCGTAATTCTGTTAGATGAGGGTAAGTTTTCTCGGTCAGAATATTTGATTCCTGAGATGATAACACATAATGTCTGTCAACATCCCCGTAGGAATGCATGCGTTATTGGGACAAACTGTAATACTCTAGTCCTCCTTCTATCTACGTGTATAGTGTATGATAGACATCAGGCAGGGGACAGTTCACTAACCCTTTTCCTGTACTGTAGGATCGACATCAGTTGTTGTGAAACCGATTGGGATCAAAATGAGCTGTATGTATCATACAGATGTTACCAATTATTTCGAAGTTAAATGTTGATTTGAATACTGTAAATGGATTTAAGTTTGCGTGGTTTTTATTTCGCAGTAGGCGAAACTGGCGTGTTCGCGGCGCTTTCAAGTTCGCGTTTGAAACAATAGTAGTGCCACAGTCATAGGTGGACAAAACGTTTCGCGGTCACCTAAGGCTTAAGCCCCGCGCTGAAAAGTTCACAGCGAAAGTCAAACCACCGCAAACAGCTCTGCATTTACAGTATATGGATGACATCCACAAACGCATCAATTTTTGTAGCCTCCCTTGCAGACTCCTTCCGGCAAGGCGCGTTTTTGGCCGCTTCGTCCTCGTCCGGTCCGTTTAGGCTAAGGCCAAGGGTATATACGTATACATATATATATCTCCTTCGTCTTTTATCCCTTAGTCTAGATATTTGAACATTGGGGCACCACACGAAATCTGGCAATTAGTTTTCTTCACCCTTCTCGATATTCTGTTTTTCTTAGCGTTTTATTCTGTGCCATGCCTTTCCATTCTCCGATATCATCCTCCCATCTTTTTCGTTGTCTACTCTCCATTCTTCCTCACTGAACGATTCCTTGCATGATAGCTTTTGGCTACTCCTGATGACTGTGACACGTGGCCGTACCAATTCAGTTTCCTTTTCTTTACTGACCTTTACTGTGGTAAGGAGGTCTCCGTACGTTTGTAGTGCTAGACGGTTGAGTACGAAGCAGGAACAGTATCAGAAAGATAATATATATGTATACCTTTGCCAAGAAGATTCAGTTTATGATAGCATTTGTAAGTCTATGTGTACGTGTGTGTGTGTGTTGATGAACAGCGTAACTCGAGAAGGCTGAGATGGATTGTATTAATAATTGGTACGGGGTGGGCCTTGATGAGACCTGCACATGATTATTGCGATTTGTAACGGTACTGCAGCGTAACGTCAAGTTTTGATATCGCGTGCTGTGGGCATGTCATGGTCGTGATTTTTTTAGTGATATATAGCTCATAGCAGAAAAAAGTGGTGTAGGTATCGCCTCCATAGCGGCGTTTTTTGTGAATGCAGGAGCCGGGTTTGTCTCAGACTTTGAAAAACAAATACATCAAGAAACTGTCTGCTTATCCATACTTTCTGCTATGAAAATATTTAAAATGATGTTCTGTATGATTAAATTGTGATTATGGATATCAGAATCTAATTTGCATAATTAATGAGAAACTTTACAAACCCGCTGCGTTCAATGATTGGACTATCCAAACATGTGGTATGTTACTGAGTAAGATAGGGACATGGATAGATGCAAAATTATCAAAGTGATGACTTAATGTGCATAATTAATCAGAAAATACTAATGTTCCATATTTCTAATTAACGGGAACTTCATACTTGTGGCACATGAAGGTTTCGTGAAGGTTAACATAATAAGATATAAATCATGCAAATGAGGACCTACATTGCATCATCTTCACGTCGCCGGTGTGTTTTTTAAACACCACTATTGTTACGACTAATCTTACCGTATGGGGTCAAAACTGACCCCACAATGTTTTCTACAAATATAGCTTTATTGGTGACTATTTTTGTGGTTTGTATATATGTTTAGTTTAAGTAATCTATAAGGGTCAGTTTGACATGATAAGGTGTGAATAATTTCTGCTCATTGTCATAATTTATGCAAAAATAGGGAACATCGTCTTTTGCAACTAACGCTATTTACACTGCGCTATAATTGGATCAATCCGCCAATGACATCACCTAATGCTATAAAAGGAGCGGCAGTTGACCATGCTGTGTAGTTAACTGAAATCCTACGCAACGACTGGACGTGGTGGGCAGTCTGTCCCGGGCTCGAAGTGGGGTCTTCTTACAATGGAGTGTGCGTCCACCGGTGCTTCGAGCGGCCTTTGGCAGCGTCTTGAGTCCTAGGAGAGGTTTTCTGGACTACCACGACCGAATTTCGGTCAAGGTTTGGCTAGTTACTGAGCTGGTTTTGGCAGAGCGGGGGACGTTTTGTTTTTAGGCCGTAACGAGTTTAGTTGACGGCTGTTATTTTCCCGTTTTTCAGTTTTCTGCTTGTGGCTTCGTTTTTACGAGTTGGGTTTGTTTCCTGGGGTGTTTTGTAGCTTGTTTTAACCTCGGGGTTTTCTCAAGTGCCTTTTTTAGCGTGTTTTGACGATTTCTCGTTGCAGCTGTTTTTGTCGACGGGATTTTGGCGGCTTTTTTGCACGTGGGACATTTGCATTTGTATGCGTGGAGAATTTCTTTTGTTCTCTGGTTTTCGTAACAGGGTTACTCGGGTGGTTTACAGTAAATGGTAAGGGAAGGGTACCTGAGTGGAGCTTTCGGCCTTGGCAAATCGGTGTCCTGGCCCTCGGTCGGATTGGGACTTGTTCTTCCCTTTCGATGTAAGTTTCCTTGGGTGGGTAGCGTGTGTTTTGTGTGTTTTGCTTCGGCCATTAAGTGGTGTTGTGTGCCTTTACAGTGATAAGCCAAGCTCCACGGGTACCCACTGCGAGTTTGCAGGACTTCACACAACAGGCGACCCCGGCAGTCAACACTTAGGAGGCAAGCGGTTCCGCAGCGGACATGTTTAGCACGTCAGGCAGGCGTTACACCAAGAAAGTCGCCGCCGTTGTTCAAGTGCTGGATGGGCCTCGTCAGAGTCCAACTCAGCACCCAGAAGGATGGGACACGCGGACACTTGGGGCTGCCTACTCGAGAGATGCAGGACCTGTGGCGATGGCGTGAAGTGGCATCTGCCAGGGCAGCTGACCTGCTGCCACCATTTTTGTCTGCAGGAATTTTGGCGGGAGTCCGGCGTACTTGGGTTTTCTTTCTTTGAATCGTATTTCGGTGATTTGCATTTGTATGACGGAGACGCCGGACATGTTTGTCTGCGTTTTTGTTCTGATTATGCCTGATGCGATACGTTTTGTGTTTTGTTGTCTACAGTTTGGCGTCCTGGAGGCCGGTACTGCCTATGAAAAGCTGCCTACCAATTGTGGCGGACAAGAACCTTGCAGTGACAGAGAAGCGATGGTGGAACAAGCTCCGCGTTTGTTTGTAATTTATAGGCGAGGTCTTCAGGCTTTTCGGAGCTCGTTTCTTTTGAGACGTGTTGTTTGTTGATTTTCCTTTGCTTTGTTTACGAGTGGTTGTCTCATGGGTGTTGTTTATTTTAGGCTGGCAAGTCACTCCGGAAGATGGGAGACTGCGGTGACAGAAATGACAACCACTTCGGCTGCAGCAGTCGCTACCGAGACGGGAGAAAACATGCTGGAGTAGAGAGGCGTGCGGTGGAGACATTAGGGATGCCGTGGACAACTGTCGAGTAGCAATATGAGGTACGTATTACTGAGAGATTTGTACGTCGTGGTGGTGTTCGTCGACGTCCCCAGTTGAGTGTTATTTGGCACATTTTAGTGCTAACACTAGCAGAGGGGCAGTCGAGCGGTTGCACACGTGACGTGACAAATGTGTACGTCGTGGTGGTGTTCGTCGACGTCCCCAGTTGAGTGTTATTTGGCACATTTTAGTGCTAACACTAGCAGAGGGGCAGTCGAGCGGTTGCACACGTGACGTGAGAAATTTGTACGTCGTGGTGATGTTCGTCGACGTCCCCAGTTGAGTGTTATTTGGCACATTTTAGTGCTGACACTAGCTGAGGGGCAGTCGAGCGGTGACACACGTGACGTGACAAATGTGTACGTCGTGGTGGTGTTCGTCGACGTCCCCAGTTGAGTGTTATTTGGCACATTTTAGTGCTAACACTAGCAGAGGGGCAGTCGAGCGGTTGCACACGTGACGTGAGAAATTTGTACGTCGTGGTGATGTTCGTAGACGTCACCAGTTGAGTGTTATTTGGCATATTTTAGTGCTGACACTGGCTGAGGGGCAGTCAAGCGGTGACACACGTGACATGACAGATGGGTGCGTCGTGGTGATGTTCGTCGACGTCCCCAGTTGAGTGTTATTTGGCACATTTTAGTGCTGACACTAGCTGAGGGACAGTCGAGCGGTGACACGTGACGTGAGAGATTTGTACGTCGTGGTGATGTTCGTCGATGCCCTCAGTTGAGTTTTATTTGGCACATTTTTAGTGCTGACACTAGCTGAAGGGCAGTCGAGCGGTGACGCACGTGGCGTGAGAGATTTGTGCGTCGTGGTGATGTTCGTCGACGTCCCCAGTTGAGTGTTATTTGGCACATTTTTAGTGCTGACACTAGCTGAAGGGCAGTCGAGCGGTGACACACGTGACGTGACAGATGTGTGCGTCGTGGTGATGTTCGTCGATGTCCTCAGTTGAGTGTTATTTGGCACATTTTAGTGCTGACGCTAGCTTAGGGGCAGTCGAGCGGTGATACACATAACGTGACAGATGTGTGCGTCGTGGTGGTGTTCGTCGATGTCCTCAGTTGAGTGTTATTTGGCACATTTTAGTGCTGACACTAGCTGAGGGGCAGTCGAGCGGTGACGCACGTGACGTGACAAATGTGTGCGTCGTGGTGATGTTCGTCGATGTCCTCAGTTGAGTGTTATTTGGCACATTTTAGCGCTGTCTCTAGCTGAGGGGCAGTCGACCGGTGATACACATAACGTGACAGATGTGTGCGTCGTGGTGATGTTCGTCGATGTCCTCAGTTGAGTGTTATTTGGCACATTTTAGTGTTGACACTAGCTGGGGGGCAGTCGACCGGTGATACACATAACGTGACAGATGTGTACGTCGTGGTGATGTTCGTCGATGTCCCCAGTCGTGTGTTATTTGGCACATTTTAGCGCTGACACTAGCTGAGGGGCAGTCGAGCGGTGACACACGTAACGTGACAGATGTGTACGTCGTGGTGATGTTCGTTGATGTCACCAGTTGAGTGTTATTTGGCACATTTTAGTGCTGACATTAGCTGAGGGGTAGTAGAGCGGTGATACACGTAGCGTGACAGATGTGTACGTCGTGGTGATGTTCGTCGATGTCCTCAGTTGAGTGTTATTTGGCACATTTTAGTGCTGGCACTAGCTGAGGGACAGTCGATCGGTGACACACGTGACTTGAGAGGTGTGTACGTCGTGGTGATGTTCGTCGATGCCCTCAGTTGAGTTTTATTTGGCACAGTTGAGTGCTGACACTAACTGAGGGGCAGTCGAGCGGTGACACATGTGACGTGACAATTGGGCACGTCGTGATGTTCGTTGATGTCCTCGGTTGAGTGTTCTTAGGCACAATTAGTGTGGGCATTCGCTGTGGGGTAGTCGAGCGTGACACGCGTGACACGAGCAATTTACACGTCGTAGTGGTGTTCGTCGATGTCTTCAGTTGAGTGCTCTTAGGCGCGATTAACGCGGGCACTTGCTGTGGGGCAGTCGAGTGTGTCACGTGACGTGAGAGATGTGTACGTCGTAGTGGTGTTCGTCGATGTCCTCAGTTGAGTGTTATTTGGCACATTTTAGTGCTGGCGCTAGCTGAGGGACAGTCGATCGGTGATACACGTAGCGTGACAGATGTGTGCGTCGTGGTGATGTTCGTCGATCTCCTCAGTTGAGTGTAGTGTTCTTCGGTACAATTGGCGCGGACGCTCGCTGAGGGGCCTTCGAGTGTGACACCCGTAACATGGGATTTGTGTCGTGGTGGTGTTCTTTGATGTCCTCAGTTGAGTGTTCCTTTGCACAATTAGTGCGGGCACTCGCGGTGGAGCGTGACACATCGCGAGATCGAGAGTTGCAGACACGTTACATCGTGCATGTGGTACGTGTCTATGCCCTCAGGGGAGAGGTATCTAGCGCATTTAGTGCGGGCACTCGCGGAGGGGCAGTCGAGCGATACATAGGTTGGGTGGGAAGGATATAGTATATCGTGTATATGGTGTCCTCACTGGAGCGTTTTTGGTGCATTTGGTGTGGACACTCGCTGTCGGGCTGTCGAGCGGGACTCACAGGGCGGGGCTCACGGGCCTCACATCGTGCATGTGGTGTTCGTCCATGTCCCAGTGGTATATTTCTGTGGCACATTTAGTGTGGACACTCACGGTCGGGCTATCGGGCGTGACTCACAGGACGAGGCTCACAGGCTTAACATCGTGCATTTGGTGTCAGTGGAATATTCTTATGACACAGTTTTAGTGCGGGCGTTCGTTGTAGGGTGGTCGAGCGTGATACACATGGCGGGTGTGAAGGGTATACGTCATGCATGTGGTGTCAGTTGATGTCCTTAGTGGAGGGTTTTTTTGGGCACGGTTTGTGCGGACACTCGTTGGCGGGCAGAACGAGCGTGATACACATGGTGAGTGTGAAGGGTATACGTCGTTTAGGCGGTGTTCGTCGTTGTCTTCAGTGGAGTGTTCATTTGGCACGTTTCAGTGCGGGCACACTGACGCGTGACACACATGGTGAGTGTGAGGAGATTTACGACGTGCATGTGGTGTCGTCTATATCCTCCGTTGAATGTTATTTGGCACGATCTTAGTACGGATGGCTAATGGCGAGCATGACACACGTGGCGATCGTGAAGGGTTACGTCGTGCATGTGGGGTTTGTTAATATCCTCGGTAGGGTAGGGTCTTCTTTGGCATGTCTTAGGGCAGGCATTCGTGCATGTGGCATACATCATGCTCGTGAAGGGTGTGTAACGTGCATGCGGTGTGTCGGGAAGGCGAGCGTGACCTACATGGCGAGCGTTAGTAGGTATTCGTTGCCATGGGAATACGTTTATGACCTAGTTGTTGAAAGGTTAAGTGTGTGGCTCGTATGGCGAGCGCCAGATGACTTTGAATTGTGCAGGTGCGGCGCATCAATGTTGTAAGGTGGCTGTTTGCACACGTACACTCGACATGGTAGCACTACCAGCTGGGCGGAGGATCACATGGCAAGGGTTGTAAGATTTACGTGCCCCATGTTATGTACGACGATGTTGTCGGTTGAGAGGTATTTTGGTGTTTATTGCACGCTCTCGCTGTCGGATAATAGGGCGGCAAAGAGTTTGCGTCGTGCATGTCAGGTTCGGCGACATTGTCAGTTGAGTGTCATTGTGGCGCATTTTCGAGTGCGAATGCTGGTAGCACATTTGACAGGCGAGAGTATTTGTCGTGCATGTTGTCGGGTCACTTGGCTGTTATAGTGGCGATTTGCAAGAGAGGCACCAATTGATGGGCGGTCCGGCGGTGACACAATTGGCAAGCAGGAAGTAATTTGGCATCGGGCATGTGACGTTCGTTACTCTCGCCACGAGAGTGTCTGTTCGGCGCGTTTTATGTGTGAATGACCAGTAATACGCAGTCAGATGCCGTCTTATACATGACTAGCGCTGAAGGTTGATAGGTCACGCTCGTGGTGGATAGAGGCACTCAATGGCGATATCGATGGTCTCGTCATGCATATGAGTAAGACACAAGCCGGGAGTGCTGAAGGGACGGTGCGCATGGACTGAAACTGTGACAGATTGCTCTTAGAAAACAGTCATTGTTTTTTCGGTCACGGTAGGTACATTGGGAGACCGTTGGTAGATGGTAACAGTGGCTATGTCCTTGTAGGGCATGGGAGTTTAAACCTAGGAGAAATGCAAGATGGGAGAGAAATCTGTTCCTTAAAAAATGTTAGCTAAGGGGATAAGTTGCCGGCAGCGGGTGCGACTACGCCAGATGGGGTCTAGGCCAACGGGTTTAGGCGATCCGGCCCAGTTAAGGCGTGGAAGCGAAGAGCTATTTTAGATATTTTTTCGTCTCAAACGACTGGGCCCATCGATGGTAAAGCCATCTTTTGATTGGGGCTGTAGGTCGGAAGCCGGATAAACGCAAGTTTACTTGACGGTAGAGTAAGGGAAATGGTCTGCTCGAGTTTGAGTATGGGTTCAAATGCACTTCTTAGAGTTGAAGAGAGGCTGGCTTAGGCGTTTGACTCACAACGAGCTTCAACGGGGCTTCGAGCAGGACGGCGCTTACCAGACCCGCCCATTCGAGGAAATATTAGGCGTAAGGTAAGCTTTAGTCTGCAGCGGTTTTCAGACCCTGTCCTTGTCGGTAAAGAAAGGCTGAGGCGTCGGAAGATGTTCCCTGGCTTTATTGGTTCTTCTTTGGTGAACTAGAATGGCATTTTGGTTTGGGTTTAGCAGCTCCTAGTTTTGGAGACACGATATCACTCTCTGATGAGAGAGGGTCTTGGATTAAGATATTGTCATCATCCATAAGCTAGGCTAAACTAAAGGAAGACGTGATCCTCTGTTGACGGTGAGAGGTTCTTGGGTGAACTAGAATGGCATTTTGGTTGGATTGAGCAGCTCCTAGTTTTGGAGACGCGATATCACTTTATGATGAGAGAGGGTCTTGGATTAAGATATTGTCATCATCCACAAGCTAGGCCATTAACTAAAGGAAGACGTGATCCTCTGTTGACGGTGATAGGTTTGGTTTCCACCTAGTCAGTGGAGGGAGATTAAAGGCAGATCCAAATACATATTGGGTATGTGTGTGGCAGGAGTCGGCGGGTAGGGGCGATGTACGGCTTCAGTCGGTTGTGATGGACTACTTGTTGGCGCTGGCGACCGGTGTCATGTTGTATACGATACAGGATGGGCGCTGGCTCACCGGGTGGTAGGGTGGCCATGACCGTGAACGGTCCAGTCCAAGGGAGACGGAGTTTGTACAGTGCTAAAGGTGGATGGTGAAGCCAGACGCGATCACCGACTCTGTACTGGTGGTAGTTGACACGGGGGGCTTGATGTTGGTCTTGCGTCTGATGGGACTGGGCGATGGCGTCGCGGACTGACGTGATGGCTGTCGTCAGGTCGGCCAGGTGTGCTGTTGTGGCTGGTAGCTGACAGGCGACGTCCACTGGTAGGTGGGCTTCTCGGCCGTGGACGAGGTAGAAAGGAGAGCGCTTGGAGGTGGTGTGGCGGCTGGTGTTGTAGGCCAGGGCGACGTGGGGTAGGATTCTGTCCCAGTCGTTCTCGCGCCCTGCTAAACACTTCGCAAGTATGTCTTTCATCGTCCGGTTAAATCGCTCGACTTGGCCGTCGCCCTGTGGATGGTAGGGCGATGTGCGCGTTTTACGAATTCCAAGTCGGGTGCAGAGTTCGGAGATGAGGTGGGATTCATACTGTGGCCTTTGGTAGCGTCCGGCAGTTCGGTGTAGTAGCCGAACGCTGCGCCGGTGAGGTAGGTGGGGAGGTGGCGCAGCTTCGCTGCATGGGTCGTCCAGTGGTTGGGACTCGGCCCAGGCATCGAATTGCTGGCTCCAGAACTGGAAGTCGTCGCTCCCGTCGAAGGACGGGGGGGGGGGGGGTCTCGGGGGGAGTCGAACGTTGTGCGGCTGCCATGGCGTGGATAAAATATACTCGGAAGTATAGGCCGCTGCCACCAATTGTTATGTGGTAAGAACAAGGCTAAGAGAGGCACAGCAGCACACACGGAGATGGACTTCAGACTGACTCCGGACCGCATGGTCGGAGGTTTATCAATCAGGGACAGTGCCCTAACTCGTCCCAGATGTCAATTGTGTCATCCCCCCATATTTGGTGAATACTACATGTGTGCTCATTTACGTCCCAGTAAGTGATTAGGATGGGGGATAGACGATGCGTTTGGTTCGAGGTAAGAATGTTGTACATAGAGACGTACAATTAGCCTTACGGCAAGATTACTGTAAGTCAACGTTATGCAGTTTATTTGCGGTATGTCGGTTTTTGTGCCAAGCCTGTGCAAAGAGGGAATATTTTTGCGATTATTGGCTTGGGGTTTTAATATATTTTTCTGTCACCCGTCCGAAAAGGTGCTGATTAGGATGGGATGAGAATGGGATGAGAATGGGATAGGTTTAGGTTGTGGCGGTTTGGATGAGTATGGGGGTTGTAGTTATGAATTGCCTACGGTCATGAAGAAAGGTTGATATAAGTAGGGCTATCAGGATAGAACGTAGCGACGTAGGCACTACCCCATAACTCATTAAGGATGATTCAATGATTGCGCAGTGTAGATAGTTTACTATTTACACTGCGCTATAATTGGATCAATCCGCCAATGACATCACCTAATGCTATAAAAGGAGCGGCAGTTGACCATGCTGTGTAGTTAACTGAAATCATCCGCAACGCCGAGGAGCGTGGTGGAAGGCAGGTCCCGGACAGAGTGAGCAAGGGTTGGACAAAAGTAGCGAGGAGTCGGGCTCTTGGTTTTAGCGCCCCCACCCACCCGCCCTTCCTTTCATTAGTTGATATGTAGGGACTCTCTTTCATCACGCGACTTCGGCACTACCCCATAACTCATTAAGGATGATTCAATGATTGCGCAGTGTAGATAGTTTACTATTCAGACAAGCGGGCTCTTTTGAGGCCTGCGCCAACACTTGATGTCATATAGCATCTGAATGTCTTACGCTAGAACAACCAAACTTGGTCACCTTTGCTAAAATTTCGTTGGCAACAATTTTGATTTAATGAAATATCCAATCAATGTTTTCATGTTACCATGGCAACCGGTTTCTTAGAGCCATATTTGGAAAAAAGTCGCTAATTTTGGATTAGTAGACTAGGGCTGTCTTTTTAAACTACACTTATTTTTTTACATCAATACCAACCAATTTAATTCACTATCACTTTAATGATTTTATATTCATAATTTATGCATATTTGATAACGTCATCGGTCAAAATCTAAGATGGCAGACGATATAATAAGATTAGCTATAACCGGCTTTTTCAACCTCAAATTTCATCATTACCATGTTTATTCAAACAGAAACAATCTTAATATAAACGTTTTGGTCCATTTTTATTGTGTTATTAGGTTATATGATGAAAAAATTCATTCAAAATAATTCAAGATGGCGGATTTCGCTAGTGTAACTTGCTATGAATATAATTTTTATGACGTCATTTTGACGTCGTTCCTGTTGCCATCTACAAATCACGTCTTTGGATATATTATGATTTATCATACATAATTTCTATCTAAGTTTTATCGTGTACCTTTGGATTATATGGAAATACCCAATTTGTTGGTTTTCGTCAATAAAATCACATAAATGACGTCATAATACGTCGCAACGTCATTAATCTTTACGTTCATCTAAAAAAATTTTTTTTTTTCACGTTTCTACTAAATTAGATTTTGTAACTATGACCATAATAACCCTTATCATACTTGTTACTAGATGACAAGTATCAAACAATAGGAATATGAGTGCAGATTTTGCTGGGGTCAGTTTTGACCCCACTGGACCATGCGTAAACTTTCTAGGATAACTTAATCAACAATCAGCCAATCTCGGTAAAAACTTGTGAGAAGTTATAAGACATATATACAAACAAACTCATAGAAGGAATTTTGTTTTCGACTCGAAATGTCAAACTGGTACATGTTGATATACGCCTGGGGTCAGTTTTAACCCCATACGGTGGTTTGAGGGTTAACATCGCCCACGGACGAGCCCACCGACGCTGAACTGATCGTCCGGCAGGATGCAAAGGAACTGATGATGATGATGATGACACATTAACATAATTTATGCGTTGTGGTATTCACCTACAGCTACCTTGGACATGCTGCTGGTATACCATTCCCATCATTTATCACCAAGTGCTTCTGTCATTTTCGTATTAATGATTAAAATAATTTTCTCCTTGGCATGCTTGCATATAAATGTTCAACCTACCACAAATTATATGGGCTGCATTCATTGCAATGGGATTATGAAAGATATCGGATATGATAGAGTATATGCATATGATAGAACAATATATATATATATATATATATATATATATATATATATATATATATATATATATATATATATATATATATATATATATATATATATATATATATATATATATATATATTGTTCTATCATATGCATATGCATATACTCTATCATATATATATAGAGAGAGATCTAGCTATATATATATATATATATATATAAATATATATATATATATATATA
This sequence comes from Branchiostoma lanceolatum, assembly GCF_035083965.1. NCBI lineage: Eukaryota > Metazoa > Chordata > Leptocardii > Amphioxiformes > Branchiostomatidae > Branchiostoma > Branchiostoma lanceolatum. The sequence continues at coordinate 1,511,380 of NC_089739.1, read as the reverse complement.
TATATATATATATATATATATATATATATATATATATATATATATATATATATATATATATATATATATATATATATATATATATTTATATATATATATATATATATATATATATAGCTAGATCTCTCTATGCTCTCTCTCTCTCTATATATATTTATATGTTTTCTTTTCCTTTTTTACTTCAGATATAGACATATTGATATATATGTACAACTGTACATGTATTTAGATAATAGTAAATAGACACATATAGACTGATATATACGACATTCCTCCGTTTATTTGAAAACTGTTTGAAACATCAAAACACAAAACACTCTATTTATTGGACATTAGATGTAGAGCCGTTCAATGCGTTGAGGACGATGGTGGCGAGCGTTATTTCACAATCAAGCGGCAACAGTCTGTCAACATCAGAGTGTTTAGCGTAAATCTGTACAATTTAGCGGCTGCGCATTTACAGGGAAACCTTTACTGCCATTCAACTGACAAAAGGGTATCGTAAAATAGAAGAGATAGCGATGTATCAAATTACATGGAGGTGTCAGACAAAATACGCTCGTATAATTATCAGTACAAATGACCGTCTTTTTGCTTGTCGGACAACAATACCAGGGGCAATCAGACCTGACTTGATCAGATCGCACTACGCTTCCGCAACGCGGGGCAAACATCTTGTATTAATTAAGAAAGGCACCAGAATCCTCTCCGCTTAAAACTGCATTTCCGTTTGAAATAACATATCTATTGATGCCAGGAATACCTTAAGAATACGTTATACCATAAGCGTTTCATGATGTTCGATTTTGACTCATGATTTTGACTTGTTATAGATGTTACAGATGCAATTATATCTTAGACAGGTTATGTCAACCATATCAAGAGTAATGTGCAGAGGAAGAATATTCACCAACAAATCAATCATTTTGGCTATTTGACACACTTTCTAGTAAATTTCATAATGTCCTTATATTCACTGCATGGAAATATTATAGAAATCAACAGTTATCATTTCAAATCACAACTAAAATTCAACCTACGAAGAACACTGGCGGAAATGATACAGCACTTATAAAAAACATGTCAGTTTAACATCAATCAAAGACACATACCCTTCCGTTATAATGCAGAGTCATACAAACATAAAGTTAGTCATCTTAGTTACACAAGTTTATATATCTCACTAATACACTGCTTGCAACAAAGCCATTGTAAGATAAAATAAACTTTCTTGATTTCAAAGAACGTTAACATCAAACATTTACACTTAGTGTCCTGAAAGTATGCCAGAATTGTCCTGGATTAATATTGTTATCAAGTACAACAATGTTAGTATTGTACATAAAATTTTAATGTTCAAACCAATACTCTATTAAGAACCTATTATTTTGTCTTTTAATTCAGTACAATGCACTGTTTAGTACATAGAGAATTACAGTATAATTTGCTTTTGTTACTAAAACACGTTACATAATCTCCACAGTTTCTTGAGAATTCAACATAAGTGTCATTAAATCTAATACAATAATCATAGCTTGCTTCTATGTATATATGTATATGTGAACATGATTGACAAACTTCCGAAAATAATTTCATCAGGTGGGTAGAACATAGGATATAGGAGATTCTTTTTTTACAACCAGTAATTCTCACCTGCTGACGTTTCGGTGTCTGTCAGACACCTTCGTCAGAGCTTCTCACTGGAGTACTGCTTCTGATCACCGCTATAATAAGCGAAGTAGGTGGCGCTTTTGTGGTGAGAACACAACAGAGTTTAATATTTGAGGTAGGTCAGTCATTATTTACAGAGTATTTGTTGCCGAGTGATGTACAGAGTTTATTTTCAAAGGAGCTGACAGTGAGGGATGTGTGGATATCACTGGGAACAGAGTTCCAGAGTGAAATCGCTCTACTAATGAATGTTCTCTGAGATCTAGTAGTCTTGCACGCTGGAGTAGTCAGACTGAAGATGGTATAAAGGTGTTCAATGTATCTTAGGGGATAGCGAGAGTTGGTATCAGGCGCACGTGTTCGGGGCAGCAAACTTTGTAGATGCGGAGGGCAGCGTCCATTCAAAAGTCTGTAGAGAGTCACAGTTGTGTGGAGCTTTTGTCGGTACTGGGAGTGACGGTAGTGACGTTCCGCATATGGTGCACGATTGCGATCCGCTGAATTCGTCAGGATCCAAGGTCATTCCGTGTAGTGTGTATTTAGCCGTCAGGATCCGAAGCAACTACCGTCAAACAAACAATCCGAACATCTCTGCCATATTGGCAAATATTTAAAAACGAAGGATCCCCGCAAATATTCTCAGGTATCCGAGGTGCATCAGGGATCCAGACACATACGGCATCGGAATCGGTCGGTGCACCTCAGTATCCGAGCACGGAACAACGATAGACGGGTTATGACGCCACATAGCCGATCAAAGAGGCACGAACTGTCATTCTTACCTAGAGCTCTGAAGCTGTATAATAAGAACTAATCTAATACTATGCTATTGTAGTTAACTTCAAATTTACCCAGATTGTTTGGGAACAACATAGCGATGATCTGTTTAAACTGTTTTTAATCATGTTTGTTCGCTTGTGCTATGCGTGATTTTGATACTATGTAATGTAACGATTCATGTAACTATCAACATATTTAATGTTAAATTTCATATAACCTGAGAACGCAACATGAATCTGAATTGGATTCGCTCGGAAAAGTCAGTATCCAGCTGTTTATGGAATGGTTTGAGCGACAAGCCATAGCCACGGCACCCATCACATGCAGGCCGAAATTATGGAAGAGGTATGTTGATGATGTAATGGAAGTTGTGAGGAGGGGACTCACAGATCACCTCAACGACACTGACCCTACAGGTAGTATACAGTTCACATATGAAGGAGATGCGGATGGTACACTACCTTTCCTCCACACTTTGCTGGTACGGAAGGAGGACGGCACAGTCAAACTCTTGGTGTATAGGAAAAGCACACATACAGACCTGTACCTCACCTTTCAGTCCCATCACCCATTGCACCAAAAACTGGGAGTCATTCGAACATTATTGGACAAGTTTAATGCAGTGATAACGGAGGATCAAGATAAAGAACTGGAAACACGCTTGGCTACCCTCAATGGACATTTAAGAAAGTCGACCAACTCACGGGCAGACACAAACAGAAAGAAAAGAGTAAGAGAAAAGAGGAAAAGTCTAGTATGGTGACCATCCCGTACGTCAAAGGTGTCACAGAGCCGTTGGAAAGGGTGTTCAAAAAACACAACATTGTCACTGCAGTAAGACCCAAACAACACTGAGGAGCCTGCTGGTGCACCCTAAGGACAACTAAGAGGACCCAGCCTAAACAGATTGTGTGTACAATATTCCATGTAAGAGCTGTTAGGAAGTGTACATAGGTGAAGCAGGAAGGACCTTTGGGACAAAGCCAGAAGAACACAAAAAAGAAGATGATAACATCCATGCTGTAAAGTACACAAGATCCCAGAAAAAACATACACATGCAGAGAAGGAGTCTGCAGTCACAGACCACATTGCCAGACAAAACTGTGTAATAGACAGAGAGGACAACAGACGTATCCGGTGGATCAAGGAAGCCGTCTGGATAAGGAAGTCAACACCACTGATGAACCTGGAAGAGGGGGGATACAAACTTAGCCACGTTTGGGATTGTATTCTCGCTGCAAAAGCGTCACCTACTTCGGCTACTTATAGCGGCGAGAAGCAGTACTCCAGTCAGAAGCTCTGAAGAAGGTGTCTGACAGACACTGAAACGTCAGCAGGTGAGAATTACTGGTTGTGAAAGAAGAATCTCCTATATCCTGATTGAAAAACTGTATACTTTGAGAATGATGCATCTCCGCATTAGATGATAATGAAGAGTTTCGGTCAACAGGTCCAAAGATTTCTTTACAGATATTTACACATTGACTTGCATGAACGTGACCATTTTATACACATCATCAAAGAAACCCTGTTGTTGTTTTCAACCGTCCTCTTCTGTCTGTTGAAAATGATACAAATCGGTGGCAAAAGCTTTGGGACAATAGCCTATAAAGCCTAATATCTAATACATGATAACCTGAAAATTTATGATACCATGTACCATGGACACATGTCAACCAAATCACTATACATTATATTGAATAATTTACATTGTTTCCCGATGCAACATGTAAATTGGCAATTGGCAAACTGCACCACTATAATATCATAAAATGAGGAAAATTAAGTGCAACCATCTTCTTGTCTTCTTGCAAAACAACACGCATAGAATTGCAGAGAAGTTGAGACAGAGATCTACAAGTATTACCAACAGCAAAAGCTAAATAGCAATTTAAGACAAGGGAAGAAAGGGGACAAAATGTGGATGAAAGACAACGCAATGAAAAGGAAAATTGTTATAGAAGGCAAACTTATCTTCTTTTTTTTCTTTTCATGTATTTCCAGTCAATTTTTTTAAAGTTTTCACTTCATCACTTGGGGGCTCCACATGTTTTGTAACCTGTCCATCGTATTCAGCATGCTGCTGCTCAAGCTGAATATGACTCTGAGACCTGAAAAATGTATTTGAAAACAGAAATTTTACCATTTTAACCAGAAATGGTCGTATTTTTTTCAGATTTTATTCCGATTACTGTTCTGATCCTCCTTATGTTGAGAAAGTTGATTTCGAAATCTGAACATGTCATGTCGAATTAAAAACAACAACACGAAGAGGACATGGTCCATGAGAAAAAATTGGACAATCGCACATAAATCAAATTGAATTGAAACATATTTCTGTACACAAGTTCTATTTTTTAAAGTTAAAGTTAACTGTTTATCCTAAATCTGCTTACCTGAGGCTTGTTTGACTCATATCTTGAGAATGAGAAACTGAAATCATGCAAAACACAGTAAATACATTGCATTTTCTATAAAAAAAACAATACGATCGTTTTCTATTTGATCATGTCTCATATCAAACACTGTTTTCATAGTATTACGTTACCGGTAAAGCATGTCACCATATTTCACTCTGAATTATTCTTTGAAAGGATTCAAACTTTTTGGAGTCTGAGAATGTGCGTACCGACATTGGAAAACTGCACAGCTTTCTTGCACCAGGTCCAGTAAATAACGTAGAAAGAATCAAGCGGTAATAGATGTTACAGCCATTACAATAAACGTTTTCTTTTGCGAGGTGGTTTCTTGCTCGTTTAAAAAGCAAGGAAAATTGCAAAACGTCATAAAATGGCAATTTCTTGTCTTGCATGTGGCTAAGCTAAATGCTACGACTGCCCTACTCAAACGGTAACATATGATACTGAATTTGGTGATAGGCATAAACCACATAACACATACAGCAAGCATGCAAGAGCAGTGACAGGAACGAATATAATTGACTGTCAGAGGCTAGCTGGCTTCATTCAGCCAAACAACAATTTTCGAAAAAAATCGTTACGTTTTCTGCTGCTTTATGCGACAGCCGCTTCGCATAATTTCTTTAAGCAACCAAACTTGGTGCTTTTTAAAAATGAAATATAGCAGGTGTTTAGGGAGAATAAAGAGCAATGATTGTGTCCGTAAAAAGCAAGTCGTAATGAAGTGCGACAGCATTTTGCACATTTTTATGAGAACGAGCCTTTAGTCTAACCGGAAGTAAGCAGGAAACAATTCTAAATGAGCCGTGAATGCTGTGTTAAACCTCAACTTAAATACATTATGCTGCCACAACTAAGCTCGCAACTGTCACATAATCACGTACATTTAATACCGTTTCTAATTATATAGAAAGTTCAGGTTCCTTCTTACATTACAATCTTCATCACTACATGAAAATCTAGACCAACCAAACCTATCATTGCTACAACTTCTTTCAAACGTAATGTAGATTATAGACCAATAAAACAACAACCTTTAGGCTGCTAAACGTCTGATGATCATGCATCAATTGAACATCAATCCATGTAACATTCTGAAATTACATCATTCTGTGGTTTTTAGCTAACACTAATTGTACAAAAATGTATATGAATTCCAATACCTTCTTTTATTAGATATCAGATTCTATGCCTACAGTGACGTCATTTTTCACTCAAGATGAAGAGATGCCTTTTGATAAATGGCGATACCGATGCATACTATGATAAAAAGATTCTACAAAAAAATTATTTTACTTGCCCACCGCAGACTGACTGACTATATATGTATGTATGATTTACTGATAATACAATGATTATATGAAACTTTACAATTTAGCTAATATTTTGTACTACTGAACAATGTATACTCTAGATCTGGGTTCATTTCTGTTACCACGAAGGAGAAGCTATATATAATGATTGTGTCCCTACGAGTCATTTGTTGCATCTGCCGTTTCTGTTGATACATGCGGACGCGGTATCTGCATTTGTATCCCTTGTTTGCCTGTAGGCAGAAGAGATAGCTCTTGTAGTATATGGCAGGGGTTACTTTTCCGTTTTGAACTGAATTGCGCTACAAATGTGTATTCCTAGAATCAAATACGACACGGCTAATAACAGCTTATTGTAAACGAAGGGCTGTTACAGTAATCTAGTGTTCTCTGTTAAACTTAAGTTAATTTTCAGTTATTCCGTCCCTCCTTTATAATAGCATGATATCAATGCTGACATATTCTGTTGCTGATGTAGAAACTTTAACTTAAGATGTTCAAATTGGATATCTGAATCTGAACGAAGTAGAATTTCTAGCTAAATGTAAAGTTGATATTCTCTCACCTCACCTCACCTACATGTATGCATTGACCTCTTTTTCGGTCGTTGTAAGTGTAATAACCATTATTATTCCCTGCACTTACTAAAACATGATTTTAGTTTGTTATATTTTGTGTGATTAATAAGGTGATAGGAGTCGAGCTTAACTTGTATCACAACCTCTCGAAAAAAAGCCTCGTACTACTCATCTATTAGAAATGCTTTCCGTAATACTAAATGAGATCAGATTGTGTTCTATCTTTAACTGTGTTCCAATAGATGATTGGTTTTGACATCTGAAGAGGGAATAAGTGGGTGCGTTGATTTGGTCCGACTTTACCCAGTTCAAAGTATTATAACGTCATAGTAACAACAGATAATGAAAATATTTTGTACTTGAGTTAATCTTAGTTATATATAATTGACTGATATCAATGCCGCTTACGCTAACACTTGTGTCTGCTAAATGGTTATTATATAAATCAAGAACTGTAATTGAACTGCAATTATGATCATGTTGATGGCACTGTTGATGGCACATGGCATCCTTTCAATGGCGAGGATTCAACAGCAGGTACTTTGCTTTTGATATCACGCTATGGTAGTACAAATACTGGTAGTACTTGACATCAATGCACTGAAAAGGGAAACTTTTGGGGTACGCTCAGGCACACATGCCATCCTTCTTAGTTCTAGGTGAACGGAAAGACTGGAACGAACGAACTAGGATGACATTCGAGCTAGGCACTCACATCTTTAAAATGCAACTTGAAGTTAAAGGATGACCGATCTATCAATCAACAAAGATATTGATATTCACTGACTTACTTTAAGAAACAAGGTGTCTTATAAATGAAGCCACTGTAAAGTATTATTCAATTTAACGAACCATGAAAAGTAAAATGGAGAATAAAGATATGACATAAATTAAGATCATAGTATGTACCGAAACTAAGATTTTACAAATGAACATCTTGAACTTACTAAGAAGTAGGGTGTATTGCGAATAATTTAAATTAGTTTTTTTCCAACAAAATAAACAAATCTTATGTGTGCAGCTACAAAATATTTATGCTCAATAAACTACATACATAGGTTTGTAGTTAGAATTATCATGATTAATTCTTTTGTAGATATCAATTTTTATAATGTTTTCACAAAATTATTCTTTTTAAGTAAGTTAAGGCAGCCTTAAAATTGCCTCTGAAATGGTAAGGAAAACAAAGCTGCTTGCATTTTTTTTCTAACTTTCACATTTTTCACTTTTTGCAGCTGATGCTGATGGAAAATTAAGCAATGTTCAGCATCATCAACATTTTCAACATATTTCAAGGTGTAATCACTTTATTCATGGATAACCTTCTTTCAGACTGGGTTGCCCTGTCACCTGATTGATACTTTTATCACTGAAATGCACCAATCTGAAAACTGAAAACTATAGAAAGGGTTTACCTTTGCCGTGTTTTTTCTCTTGACGCATAGCATAAGTAAACCATACGGCAACTCCAGTATGGCCTACGATACAAACAACACCAATGGCAGCTGCAGCTATCATCAATCCATTATCAGGTCCTGAAATAGAAATTGGCAATTTTTGTCGAAAAGAGATAGACAACTACATAAAATGAGAAAAGTAAGGTTATCTTCGTAAGGTCTGTTACCTCACAACTATTAATACCCAATCAAGTAAAGCGCAAGGGGTGATCTATAATCGCTTGGCCTCATCCAGAAATAAAGTTCAAAACGTGAAAAATGTCGGTACAAAATTATTTAGAGTGAATTCTGCCATCAAAATCCACCAAATTTCAAATCAGTTGACGTTCTTTAAATTTGAAAATCAGAAGGTGAGTGGCGAAGAAACCAAAGGGGAACTGTGATCAGAGTTCCGTGGGTCGAGTTTCTCACAAAATGAAATCTTTAGATATTCAGTCAAAATATTTGATGAGGAATGCCTCCGTCTTACAAGTAGAAAGATGTGTAAGACTGTGTGTATGGTGTAAGTGTGTGTAAGTGGGTATCTATCTTTTAGCAGAGTAAGTTGACCCGCACACCTCAGTTGAATTGTCCATGTTCTTTCGTCTCTCTCACCTTACATTTCTGACTGTCGGCTGCAAAGTAATAATCATTCTTAGAATTACGGAATACATGCTCAAAATGCTTTATATCTTATAAATATGCCAAGAAATGTGATTTGTGCACCTTATTTTGGGGTCAGGCCGCGAACCTATTGATCACCCATTGCACTTAATAACATGTATCAACACGCGAATTGTTAGACATCTTATTAATAGTTTGCATTTTACACAGTTATAATTACTGTTCATTTTGTAATACTTATTTCCTTGAATTCTATTCCAACTGTCGAAAATGTTAAAATATCAATGTCTAAAGTGAATGGCAAAAATGTATTGAGAGCTTGAAATATGCATGCTGCATAATCATTATCCTTAATATGAAATACAATTATGATCTCACTGATACTTCTACCTTTATGTTTACTTAGTAATGTTTTATGTACATATAGAGCAATGTCACAGAGGAAGATATAGAAATTTCATACCAGTCATATTGAAGAAAGCCAATGCAGTCCCATAGGGCGCAACCAAAAAGCCCACTAAAATCTCAAGTCCCACTGATACATAACGTAAGTTTGACAGGTCTGCAAAAGAGAAATGTTAAAACTATGTGCTCATTATTCTGAAGACAATAGAGCTGAGCAAACGCTATATATAAATGTATTTCTGAAACAAGCTTTAACTGTAATTGCCAACACACAAAAAACTGGACTTACCCAAATGTTCGACTGTGCAACACCAGTCTTTGTCAGAGAAAGAGCATTCCACCGCTGAAATGACGTCACGTGACTCGGTGAGCAGGGGACCATCAGTTGCAGAAGTTTGTGGCGCTCTCTGTCTCTACTGAGGGATAGTTGTAAGGCTCTGATTTAAACTTACGATCTACTGATCACCAAGTCACTTGTCTCATCTGCATAATGTGACGTCATCTCAGCGGTGGATTGCTCATTCCCTGACAAAGACTGGTGTTGTACAGTCAAACATCTTTGAAGAAACAGAAAAAAACAATGACGGGTAAATGTCACACCCACACAACCATTGACAAGACAACCGAAGAAACTTTGTTTTGAATCGATATGCAAACTTATGTTTGTTTCCCCAACGTCCAGCGCAGTGACGCCAGTTCAGTGACGTACATATGAAACAGGCCGCCATTTTTATTCAAATTAGATGGGAATACTTCACACCAAAACCTTTTACCTTTGAAACGAAAATATCATTGAGAATATAATTCCCTGCCACGACAGAAAAAAATGCACGATGACTTTGCGTGACTTCTACTAACGCAGCAAAATCTATTTTTACTGAGACGGACAATTGATCTTTGTATCAACAGGACTCTTGACAAAACAGAGCAATTCATCGCATAAATGACAAAGGCAATCTACAATATTGACATGTTACAGGAAGATTTGATCTAATTATGATGTTTATTACTTTGCATGATTGGTGCAAATTGACCACAATGAATGAAGGTTGAACTAGCGTTTCATCAGAAAACAGTACCAATGTTGGCTTTCCATTGTTCATACTTGTGCGTATATTCAAGTCCTAGTGAGTTATCCGTATTAACATTTTTTTTGCTCAGGTAAATTTTAAGGCCGAAGAAAGTAATTTTGTTGGTTTGATAGCCAGGCTGCAGAACGATGGGTATAAAACAAACGTTACCTAAACCAAAAAAAATGCTCATACGCAACTCATAACCACAAAAATGAACGGACCCATAGATTATAAGGAAACAAAACAATTAAGATATCGAAACAGACAGATTTAAAAATCATGATGTAAAACTCTTTCTGAGTCAATATTTTCGTAGATTTCACTCATTCTTTAAGTTTAATTTCTATGAATCTAGCAATAATCTATTTTTTTCGAATATTGTAATAAAACTAATGCAGTAGTCAATGTGATTCGAGCACAAGAAAAATGTGCCCCTTAGGCCACACTAATTTGATTTGTTGGTTCTCGGATCTTTCAGAAATATAGAGCAACAGGGCGAAATATGTTTTGAAAAATTGGAAAAGTCTGGGTTAAAGATAGGGGCTTTTATAACATAAAGAATAATAAAATTATTTTAAGTTTTCAGCTTGAAACAAAACACTATGGCAGAAAACCAACTCCTGTAGTGCACCTGTCATTGAAAGTACCGTTTTCTTTCTACTGTCATTCATGTTAAAGCATTAACGTTGAAGATATTTTCAAAAAGCATTGCCAGACAAAAACTGAATAATGACATTTAACTGGTGTGGCCTTAACATCTGAAACGCTATACCCACCTTTCTTCTTGTCCTTTTTGACTTGAACATGGACGTCTGTGCTTGTTTGCTGTACATCAGTGTCTTGCTGCAGCGTATCATTGTCTTCAGAAGAATATATATGTTATATTGTGTATCCATTATTTCACATTTAAACATATTTCAAATATGATATAACATATTTCCTCGCACATCGTTTTACAGCAATACAAAAGGTTGTACAGCACGCAAAACATTTTTTGTATCTATTTTAGATTTAAAAGTTTAGGAATTGGATTATGGTTTTTCAAAAAAGGAAGGATGCATGTTCATTCTGCAGCGCAACAGTTTCTATTTTTCGTTTTTCATGGACTGTTTGCATTTTCAATACTATTGCAATGTATCAACCGTCAGTGATGAAAACCAAAATTTTGACATGACAATTTCTCCCCGCAATGTTATAAATGATAAATTTCTACATTTCTGGCATGGTTGTGTTTTTAAAAGATGTATAATCATGAACGATTGAACATTTACTTTGTCGGGGCAGATTTTTATGGAATAAAAATTATTACCAAGATAGAAGAATTGCTGCATTTCTTTAATGCACCAAAGACACCATGACTTTCAAAACAGAATTTGCATTCAAATTCGACCAAAAGTAGGAATGGATCCTTGTAAACTTACCCAAATTAAAATTAAACATGCAGACGATCAGCTTTTTTGTAAATATACTGATATATGCTTCTTTCCTTTAATTGTGACATGACGTCTATAGGGCTTACCAGCATTCCTCTTGCTCAGAAATCCCAAACCTGCAGCAGCGATGCTAAGACACATTGCGAGGGCGGATACACCAATAATAAAGATGATTTGAAGCTGCTTCACTGAAAAAAAATTCATACAATTACAATCATAAAAATTGGTATAATAACTACACACAATCAGGTCTGGGCGAGCAAATGCGTATATACATAGTGATGGTAACCACCCCCGTCACAAAAGACCTTAAAACAATTCCGTCCAATTTTACAACCCAAGCCTGTCCACAGCAACCAAAGTGACCTTACGCTGATATCAAATTAGAATAGGGTAATCTTAGAACTTCATGTTGCATACTAATGCAAAACACAATTCATGTGTCTTAAGGCATAAGTAGATGATTTAGCACACACAAAAAATTAAGCGATATGGATGTTTTTTTCTTCAAGTCATCGAACAGCTGCATTAGCACAGAATGGGGCTCGTTTTTTTTTTTAAGCTCCTATCTCAGTGAACTGTAATGCGCTGGCGGAAAATTATTTTGCAGTCACAATGACGTACAGCGCATTTGCGTTTGAAGCCCAGATGAGCAGGAGATAGCAGTGTTGTCAATGAATAAAAATACAATGTAAGACTAGAAAGGCCACATTTTGCAATATATTTCCCTCCCATTGATAAAGAAAGTATGAAACGGCGTTGTTGTTGGTCTTGAGAAACTTATTTCAGGTTTTTCTGCTGGAATATTTTTTATTCTGGGTCGAGAATAAGAATATTTTTCTTTGTTCTAAGTATTAGGAACGGTCAATGCTCTAATTACATATGCATTCTGCACCACAGACAAATTCTAGTGGCCCGAAATGTGACAAATTAAATTGTTCTGAATCATTATGAGCCCTGTGTTATGTTGGCTACCTTTTAGTCAAGACTTATCGTTGACTCCTTATGATTTTTGACACAAGTCCTTAGAGGTTTCCCAGTAAAACTCACATTAAAGCTTTGTTTCATAGTTTGATACGTTTTTGCATATCATTGAAAAACCAAGATTTAGGTAAATGCAGAATCAGTTTTGAGTACTTACAATTCCCCACCACGAAAGCTGCCACAATAATAGCCAGTGCATAAACAGCTCCGATGGGGGGTCCAAAACTCGCACAGTGTTTCATCAAGTTTGTCTTTCCTATAGATAGAATGGGTAAAAAAGTCCCTTTCATTGTAAAGAGATATTTACTAACCCAAGCTGCCATACTTCAGATTATAAAGCAAGGCTGTACTATTGTCTAATGGGTTTTTGATCATTTAAGATTTTCTATCTATTAATTGAACTAAAGGTAAATTTGGACAAAGTATTAGATTTCAAATCTCATACAAGATTCATAGTTGTGCATCACAGAATACATGTATGCACCAACTTGTACCTCAAACCTATATGTCTGAAGACATTTGCGTTAAGCAGACAACATGATCGTTGAACATCATTAGCATCCTTCATAATCATGCGTAATGCCATCCATATGCACGTGGTTGCACTTAAAATAAGGCTAGTAAGTGGCAATACATAACAGTTACAGTTAAAGAGGCCATATGCATAGTGAATGGAAACACGGTCCAACACAACTTTACGTACCCGATCCATGCAATCCCATGCAGGTTGTCACATGAGCTAAACTCCGCATTGCCATGCATGTAAATGGCGTCGTAAGGTCATCATCAGTCTTTGATGCCATGCTCCCTGTACATAGCAATCATATTTAAGTCAGTAACGCGATAAACGTAATCCTGAAATATCTTAGGATATGATTTCAAAGGTCAATAAAAAAAGGTTAACAAGGCCTGGTTAGTTAGCAGGGAGTTAACTACAAAAACAACAAAAAATCAGCCTTTTTATGTTGAAACATTCACATCGTCTACTTATCGATATGGTCTGCAGACAATCTAATCAAGAAAAAGTTTCTATGAAGACAAAATGAGAAAATTCAGACGTTGTAAAAGAGGCATGGCTCTAGAACTACAACTAGTTTGATCCGGAAACCATAATTCATGACGTCATGCAGGCATTCATGGAATATAATGTGACATCAAATTGTTTATTGGTGGAACATGACTTTGATAAATCTAAAACATTGTGCCAAGCACATTCAATTTATTATCAAGTAACACAAATGTAAATCTATGATGTAAGGTAAACCATTTGACAAATGTATTCTGTCTATCAAGTACCAGAATGAAATTTGGTCAAATCGGGCACAGGAATATAGAAAACCAGCAGAAGCATTTGACTTGGGAATGATGGCATTAGCACACTGTTTTCTGCTGCAGCTGCAATCAGTCATTCTTCAACTCTCTCCAGTTTGTCCGGTTTACTATACTGTTGTTAATGATAACTAAATATGATAAGACATTCACTCACTCGCTCATTCCGTCGAGTTCACTCGTAATGAACAACGAGGCATAAGATTAATCATGTAGGCCACTTTAACACTTAATAGCTGTATTCAAATGTACACACCTCCCTCAGTTTGCACATCTATTTCGGTACGGTTGCTGGAACCCTGTGAATTGCTGGCTATAACTGCAATGATGTATTTTGTATTCTGCATCAAACCGGTGACATTGTAGCTTCTGATTTCATTTCCATCAGCAGATCCTGTAACATTAGCTGCAGAAGTCCATGACGATTGTCCTGAGTCCTTGGCCTTATACTCAACATGGAACGTTGGAACTTCCTTACATACTCCGCTTATTCGATTCTCCTCCCATGCAACTTCCACGGATGACGATGTATTATCTGTCATATGAAGATTATTCACGTCTGCTGGTTGCTCTGCAGAAATACATGACGTAGGACATGACTATTTGATTTAAGCTTGATATATGTTTTACACTGGAAGCAATTCAGTACTTCCAAAATACCCAAACATTAACCTTTCGTTTTACATAAAGTACATGCATCATTAGACCTCTGCGCACGTAAAAACCAAAAGAATTCAACACACTTATTGAGAAGAGTAAGGGTGGCTCGGTGTCCTTGACAGACAGTTGTGAGGTACTATCATTATGAGAAAAAGGGTAACACTTCGCTGCTGTATAGCTTTCACAAGTTTTCCACTTTTCATTACAACGAGTGCGTGAATGTTTAATTTCAGTACACTATATACCTGCCAGTCCCAACTGTGCCTCATCCTCTTGTCTGACAGCCGTCCCCACAATCCTGACAGAACACCTGTAAGTCCCTACATCTGCAGCTGTGACGTCAGTCAGTATCAGGAAGGCTGAACCGTTAGTGGAGGCGCGACTGTTGTACTGAGTCTGACTTCCACTGCCGTCAACCTCCAGCACATCTAAAACTGTCGGTGCTGACTGAGCCCATTCAATCCTGTTGAGAGTTTCTCCTGGGTCCAGAGTGAGACTCCAGGGGAAAACTGCTGTTTCTCCTTCTCCTGGACACACTGTGGCAATGCCTGTTAGGCTGGCAGCTAAAGGAACCAAAACAAAAGAACTGTAACATTCAAAAATAAAATTTTAGATGAGTCGAAAGTAGCACATAATTATCAACGATATAACCAAATTACATTATGATCAAGGCCTGATACAGGTAGGAACTTACTGTAGTACCTTTTGGTTTCTAAAAGCTGGAAATAGCAAAGTACATATACATTTGAAAGATATGCAAGCTTCCACATTCTAATGGACCGTTCCAGTCGAACACCATGTGCCGCGGCCCTTGTTTTATTTTGAAAACAGCTCTTGACTGACAAAAATGGGGATTGGCCCCGGTTGAGCTTTTTTGGTTCTGAGGCCGTTTCAGAGCATACCAAAGAAAAAGGAGATACCTTTTTTTTTGGGGGGGGGGGGCTGTATCCACCGAGTTATTAAAGGGAGTGGATGTTCATGTAGTTGCAGTGAGAACTTGATGTTTTCGGGTAATGCGGACGCAGGTGGCTTCGCATAGCATTGTAATGGAAGTTCATTGCTAGTTCTTGCCCGTAGGCTACTTGCAAATACATTTAACATGATAAGAAAAGACAGACAGTGAACATCATAGTATTCTTCACCTGTAATTTAACTACTGACGCTAAATTCTAACTTATTGGGTTCGAATTCTTTTCCTTAAACAGTTGAAGACGACTGATCCCATTTTTTTGTGTGAGTTTTGTGCAGCTGAGACAAGAGTAGTTTTCTTTTTGTCTGTAAACGTGGAGAAATTCGGATGGAATTCGGTGGCCTCTTGAAACAACTTTTTTTATTATTTCATGGTCGTGGAAGCGGCAACTTGAAACAAAATGTACTTCATCTTCCAATTTGTTTGGCATGCAGTATTTACAAGCTCTTGTACCACCATTTCTATATGTTAAGGCAGTGGTCACTGATTCTAATTTTGCTCATTGAAAAGGGTAAATCAAATGTGTCTAATACTAAGTATTTTTCCCTGGGATAGGACGTTAAATGAAGGTCCCATGTTTGAGGAGAGGCACACTTTGAGCACGTAAAAGAACCCACCACATCTTTCGAAAAAGAGTAGGGGCATGCCCCGACGTGAGTGGATCAAAACATTCCGGCCTAAACTGGGTAGGGAATTTCCCGAGCAGCCTTCGTAACCCCTGCCTCTCCTAATGGGTCAGTGAAGTCATGCTTGTCTCGAGCATGGATATTTCTTACCTAGGGCGAAGAGATGCTGCTACAGTAAGAATTAGTTCAGTGCTTTGATGAGTGGCCCCCTACGGCCCTGCACTGAGCGAGTTCGTTAAAAAAAATCCAGCGTCGTACGATGTTTCACTTTTGGACATTCTGAATAGCCGCCTGGTCACTTTTGTGCTTCTTTGACCAACGAAATGTGGATCTAGCTTTTGAACAGGTATTACCATAAACTGTAACCTTACTGTAAAGAGAAGCCATAACATAACTAGAAAGGCAACATTTGCGAGCAAATACAGCATGTTTAGCCATACTCCTCTCCATGCAAAAATTGACTCTCCCAAAATAACAATGGACCATTCTAAAATACTTCAGGAATAGTACATATGTATGTGCCTAGTTTGTTGATAATTGTTTACATGACCTACTTTTGTAGGGCCACCTAGTAGTTAACATGAACTGCATCCCCAACCCGGGTGGGGCATACGGTAGTGTCCTCGACATCAGGTTGTACATTAAGAAGGCCTTGTAGAAATTTCCTTATGATTTATGTTAATGAGGCCCTTAGATGCATGAAATATGTCTGATAATGTTACCTTTACTTAGCTTCCTAATGCCACGAGAATTAAATTCCCATCATTAACCATTATGATATTTTCAGTATTTTCTAATTGATTATGCAAATTAGGAAGCTATTTGCATTATCGATATATATCGATACCTCTTTTCTTCAGTTTCATGTCACATGTTTGAGAGTCTATTTTAGAGTACAGCGAATTTATCAACTTTCCTTGTTAATCATGCAAACTAGCTCATGATTTGCATAATTGGTATTCGATTATGTGAAGCATCACTCAAGCTATGAACATACCATAAATCAAGACGATCCGTCGACCCCTTTTCTATTTATTCATGTTCGAAGAACAAAAACACCCGCTGCAGTTCCGAACAAGCCGCTACACGGCCCAAACTTACACAACTCACTTCCTGTGGCATGGACTTACTACCACATAAAGATCATAGCCGTAGCACTTGCAGAAAATTTGACCTCAAACTTTGAAGCTAAGCTGCAGTATCTTAGGTACCCGATAGGAGACCCATCATCTTACTTGGCCTTCCCCTTCAAGAAACCTATCATACACAGCCATCAACAGCTCCTCGAGTTATCCTGTCTACATACAAATACGCATACATACACAGCCCGCTGCAGTACCGTAGGAAAATGCAAGGTGACCCATTTCTGAAATAGATCTTCGTTTCCACAATCGCTACGCACTCACCAAAAAAACATGCAGATCCATCAACAGTTCCTTGAGTTATGCTGTCTACATACAAACACACAAACATACAAAGTAAAATGTAGCACTGTAGGAACACGCCAGGTAAACCATTTTCGAAGTTTACCTTTGTTCCCAGAATTGCTACTTACCTTTCAAATATTACGAAGATCCATCAAAGGTTTCTCGAGTTATGCTCTCGACATACATACAGACCAACTCCACAGCTGGTGTAACCGAAAATATAACCTTTTCAGCAAAGATAATGACAAAATACATGCTGTAAATTGTAAGAAAAAACTTGTTCGGGAAACGGATACTAATGTCGTAGAATGTCAAAGTTAATCTTGAGGTCAAAGAAGACGCTATAAAAGGACAAAAGTAAAGACTACATTATTCGGTATACCATACGTGTTTTGTTTTCTGACCTCGTAGATTTCAATTCAAAATAAAGGCAACTTTTTTTCTCCAACTATTTTTAATTCGCACGCCCGTTTCAAATTTGAGGTCCCCAGAGGATGTCATCCATATAATCAGATCAACATGGCCTACAAGTCAACAAGTCGGAAAAAGTAGTATAGGATCCGGACTCTCTCTTACAACAAAAGTACGTCTTTACTTTATTAGCCTTATCCTTTTAGCTTGTGTTAACCGGTTTTTGGCGGGCTTCAATTTATCCTATAATTATAATTATGAAGATTAGGTCTCACTACTATGATTTGAAAATGTTTGTTCACGCACAAATTGATATCCATGGAGTGTGCATAGTTATTAGAAAATGACTTTTTTATTAGGTAGAAACAATCATTTTTTTCATAACATCAGGCGATAAGTAGATATCAATTTGTGCGAACGTACGTTTGTAGCTTTGATCATTATTCACATGGAACAGATAGTTTAATTCCAGTGTTAGAAAAAAATCACATTAAGGGCAATAAAATTTGATGACGTCATCCATATGGTCCCCAAAAAAAGCTAGAATTATTTCATGACCAGCTATAAATATTCAGTAAACTACAGTTCTTTCTTAATCTGTTAATGAGAAAACAATGAAAAGTCAAAAATCCAATTTAGCCAAGGATGAAACTTCTTGAGGGAACGGACCCTCCAGATCCCGTGTTTAAAAGTCCCCCCGTGCACCCCCCGTCTGAATAAGGTTAAAGTATAAAATGTATTAGATACTCTATGGGGATATAGACTCACAGTAAATAGGAATAAGCTCCGCATTGTCTTTCCACTTACCCTAGGATTCCACTCTTCTTTCGATGTATTCCGAAAAATGGGTGGATCGTATACATACTATGTTAACATATCAAAGTATATTGTATTTCAGAAGATTTCTCTTTTTCAATCTACTGTATTTTTAAGACCTTGAGGGCTAAACAAACATGGCAATAGGGCCAGGATTGCCATTGCCGGTCGAAATGATCGCCCAGTACTTTCTGGTGATTTCTTGTTCCCAGGGCCAAATATAACTACATAAATAAATACATTTTTAAATACCAAAATAAAGCAGTCTCCGATGCTTACTTATCAAAACGTTCTATATTTTGGGAGATGCCACCCTTCTTCGTTTCGGTGCATTCCGGTGTACTCCTGTAATAGGCGGACCGCCAAGCAACGGATCGTCAACGTTGACATGACTCGGAATGCAACAAGCGGCGTAAACAGTCGCTAAGTTGCAGCGCGCCCCAAATCAGTGGAGACTTGCCGATGGTCATTTTTTAAACATAGGGACGTTGTAGCTACACTTGATTCTTCATTCTGTTTACCTAAAACTGTACATCGTGCATGGACAATGTAAAATCAAGTCCACAACGGAAAATTTCCAAACACCGACACTATCATTTTTCATTTGCCAAAACGCAATACTTTTCAGACAATCGACGTCAATGGTGCAATGCGATGTCAAGCTCATTAATTGACGTTCGAAGTTATGGAACCCGTTGTTATATAAGGAACTGCTAGACCGAACTTGTTATGCTATTTGTTTGAGTGGCAGACAGATAGAATCTCTGACGACACCCTCCACATATGTTTTTTGGCGGTTACGTCTTAAGTAGTTCCAACTCAAGGAAGTGCCGAATATCGATCATTCTGTCCAAAGCACATTTTTTCCTCCTGTTGACAGGACCATCCTGGCAATAGCCCAATGCCCAACCCATCCAGAGCCGCGCT
Organism: Branchiostoma lanceolatum; assembly: GCF_035083965.1. Classification (NCBI taxonomy): domain Eukaryota; kingdom Metazoa; phylum Chordata; class Leptocardii; order Amphioxiformes; family Branchiostomatidae; genus Branchiostoma; species Branchiostoma lanceolatum. The sequence continues at coordinate 1,491,496 of NC_089739.1, read as the reverse complement.
CCTCTCATAGAACATGTCGACAAAGATGTGTAAGATAAGATACTCACCTTGAACACTAGAATGGCCCATGTTATGCCAGCAAAGCATGAGTAGTAGAAGAAACTGGCGGGGATTCATGGTGCACAGTGTCAACAGATCTGCTCAGCACACGTACCGTTTGATTTTTACCAAGTCATTTCCGGGTAAATCACCTTGTGGAGATTTTCTTATATAAATCCGCCAATGCAAAAAAACACTGGGAGGGCCAATGAAAACACATTATGACATAATTAACAAGGTCAAACTAAGGGAAAATCTAAATACTACCGATCATTCTTATATTGTGAAAGAAACGTTTTTTCATACTCGTTCAAATTTATATTTGAGAGAAATCTTTTGTACTATTTTCAGTCGCACCTTAACACTTGGGTGCGTAGAACTAGCATTGAGACAGAATTGCTAGGCTGATTCTTTGGAGTTGGTCGCGGTGGACTGAGGTAACATGGCAGTCACCACATTTGTGTTAAGCTTGATGTCATGGTTTTAGTAACAAGTCCAGGGAAGTCGACGTTAAAGTACGTCAATGCTTGTGAGCACCTGTGCACGACGTGGCTGCCTTTCAGGTAGGGAACACATACACTCATTTGTAAGGTACCCATTGCACTATATGGCGATCACGCTGCGACCTCGCTGCGAGATTAGATTTGTGTAACCCTGGACTTAATAGTTATAAACTCATGAAAAGACAACAAACACATTTTTCACCACAACATCTGCTAGCAAACAAAGGTCCTATCCTTTTCATACCCATCCGATCAGTTTGCTTTACCACCTCCACCCCCAACACACACTCCGATCTTTAATCCCCGCATTTCCAGTACGTTCTATTGTATACTTGGAATTTTTTGTTTCTAAGGATTTGCTTTTTCCCAGCCTTGCTGCCCAGAGTTATGCATTGCCATAACCTCAATTAACATTACTGGTAATCCGTCGGGTTACATATGCATAAATCCGCCACTTTGAAAACAGTGGGTTGGAGAGATTTCTAGTGCAGAACCCCCAGGTATGCACAGATTAGATATATAATAATAATAATGATAACTTTATTGCACAACAATTGTACAAGGTACAAAGTATGGCATTCACTGGTACATATTAGATAACATTATATTAGGCTAATCCGTCTATCTTTTACAATATGGTGTACTAGTCTATCTTATACAATATGGTGAAGTAGTATGGGATGACAATGGGATTTTACAATTATTGGAAATATAGGACCGACACCATTCATTGACATAGCTCGTATTACTGAATGCATATCTGATGTTACTTTTAGCTTGTTAAATATAAGCTGCTTATTTTCATATCTGCCTATCACCAAACTTATTTACTTTTTTGTCTTCAGCTTACAATTGCCATCCTCTTAGAAAACATCCAGTATGCTGTGGAGTTGCTCATCAAAAATTTCAAGACTTTGCTTGATCATCCTTTTCAGAATCCTGCCCTCTGGGGGTAAGTGGCAAAGTATATATCCATTATGTTTAATAGCAGAAGTTGCGCACAAGCATTTGTATAGTTCAGCAAATACCATGCAAAACATGTCCATACTCTCTTATGCCACAAAATCAGGAGATATATCAAGTTCTAAATACCACAAGATGAATTGAGTAAACTACGGTGTAATGCTTTGTATACTTCCTGAAGCATATATGACGTTTTACATTCCGCTGACTCTGACTGGGTGAATCATGTTAATGACATTTTTAATTATAACGGTTTTGGGCATGCATGGACAAACCCTAGGTCATACAAAGTTGATGCGTTAACTGACCAATTACGAACCCGTTAACGGGATAAATACATACAAGAATGGCATATTTCTATTCAAAACAATTCAAAACTTTACATTTATTCTGTGTTAAAGAAAAGGCACGGACAAGAAAAATTACTCTCCAAGCAGAGCTAGGGTTTCGGCTGGTTTTTAACGTGTTTTTAGGCGTTTTTGTCGTGCCTTCTACTTTGTCATCGTTTTTGTTGTGCCGCAAACCCAAGCTCTGCAGGCAGACGGAAGCTTCAATGCCTAATAAACCTAATCACTCCAACACATAACAAGCGTTTCACAAGTTAGTGCGAAGCGTGCCCGGCCAGGCACGGGATTCCCTCCCCACGCGCCACAGAACTTCCGGCCCAGTCTCACCATGGACATAATCCTCGGTCTATAGGTCGTGGCCATGTTTTCATGCCATGTTCTTACGCTTCCCCTACTCCTTGGCTAGCTGCAATTACTTTCGTATGAAAATAATAGCTCAACGTGCAACCAAAGAATCTGGAGTTTACAAAGTCTCCACGATACTCAACTACGATCCAGGCCATTTGGGCCGTCGTACCAGAAGACGATGTACAGCCCGAAATAGCCATAGATTCTCTCATTTTTAATCCCCACTGCGGAAATGCCATACTGTAGTGGGAGGATATCGTTGAATCTCAAAAAGTCTCTAAACTACTACCCACAAATAACGTTACATACAAAACCGAATCAGGACGCCATGGCCATGTTGGAAAGTCGCTTCATGTCCGTCAGCAAATGACTTGCCTATCGTGACCGTACTTCATTTACACCATCCAAAAACCATCAAAGAACAAAGCACACAGAAATTTGTACAATCCTCTGGTGTCGTGGGGATTTTTTAGTCTCTGTTGGTAGCGCTCCGTCGCCAATTTCGCTGGTGTTGTTGAAAAGTTCCGTCCAATCTGAACACAGCGAGCGGCGGCATTGGTAACCGCATGTAACGTAAACAAGGCACGTGTTCCCGTTCATAATCCATTTAACGATGCCTGAGATAATGATAATAATAATTACTAGTAATGCAGTTCAAGTTAATACGTAATACATATTTATTTTATATGTTTTGTTCATGCATCATTGTATTTTTCTTGTGAGGTTTCCAGTGGAAATGTACGTTATGATGCTATCAATGATAACACCGGCGTGGGATCGTGGACACCAGCCTGTCGCATGAATAGGGCAGTCAGCGGGGGACCGGCGCGGCCTGGTGAATGCCGCTCTACATTTGCCGGATGTGTGATAATCCGGGGCAGTAAAATTGTTACCACTGATGATTATCTAATGGTTCTCGGGGAGGAGTACTGTCACCTTTTTTTCAATGGAAGTAAATAGGTTTGCCCCGCCCCGAGGTCAGTGCCGGTGTTCAGGAATTATCGGTCCCCCCGGGAAAATCGGTCCCTCTCCTGCCATTGGTCCACATTTGAGACTCGTGGGCGTGGCCTAAAAGTACGAAGGCCCACAACAACATAGGCTGTAACATAACAATTCTACACTGCCGACATTGTCGACAAATAATGTCCCCTCATAGTAAAGTTGAAACAGTCGCCCTCTGGTCTACTTCGGACCCTAATTTTCAACTTAAAGACGATTCTATGAAAATTGGTATAAACTTTTCAAAGGGTTTTGGCCATTGTGCTATTTCATCTTAAGGGGGACACATTTTCCCGGGCCAGGGTAGCCAGGATTTTCGGTCCCCTAATTTGAAAGTCAACAACGTCTCTTCTGATGCACTTGGAAACATGTTTTTCAACTTGAAGACGCTTCTCTGAAGACCTAATACAACTATAAACGTTTCAAAATATAAAAGTCTCAGTATTTGGCCATTGAGGGGATTTCAGGTAAAGAGGACACATTTTCCAGGGCTGGGGTTAAGCCGGGATTTTCGGTCCCCTCAGGAAAGTCAACATTTTGTCTTATCTTGAACCTAGGCGCTTGTTTTTCAACTTTAAGACGCTTCTCTGAAGACCTGACACAACTATAAACGTTTCAAAAGCAAAAAGTCTCAGCATTTGGCCATTGAGGGGATTTTAGGTAAAGGGGACATATTTTCCCGGGCAGGGGTAAAACCGGGATTTTCGGTTCCCTCATAGGAAAGTCAACAACGCTTCTTATGATGGACTTGGAAATTGTTTTTCAACTTGAAGACAGTTCTCTGAAGACTTAACGCAACTACAGAAGTTTCAAAAGCAAACAATTTCAGGAATTTTCCATTGAGGGGTTTTCAGGGTAAGGGGACACATTATCCCGGATAGAACTAGCCGGGATTTACGGTCCCCTCATAGGAAAGTAAAAAACGATTCTTATGACGGACTTGGAAATTGTTTTTCAACATGAAGGCACTTCTCTGAAAACTTAACACAACTATAAACGATTCAAAAGCAAGATGTCTCAGCATTTGGCCATTAAGGTCATTTCAGGGAAGGGGACACATTTTCCCGGGGTACCCTGGATTTTCGGTCCCCTCATAGGAAAGTCAACAACGCTTTTCCTGATCCATTTGGAATCCTGTTTTTATACTTAAAGACGCTTCTCTGAAGACGGGCAAAAGTCTCAAGATTTGTCAATTGAGGAGATTTAAGGAGGAGGGGGACACATTTTTGGTCCCCTCATAGGAAAGTCAACAACGCTTCTTATGATACATTTGGAAACGTGTTTGTCAACTTGAAGACGCTTCTCTGAAGACTTAACACAAATACAAACACTTAAAAGCAAAATGTCTCAAGCTTTGGCCATTGAGGGGATTTTAAGGGAAGGGGGACACATTTTCCCGGGATAGAACTAGCCAGGATTTTCGGTCCCCTCATCAAAAAGTCAACAACGCTTCTTATTTTGGACTTGGAAATTGTTTGTCAACTTGAAGACGCTTCTCTGTAGACTTAACACAACCATAAACGTTTCAAAAGCAAAAAGTCTAAGCATTTGGCCATTTAAGGGATTTCAGGGGAAGGGGACACATTTTCCCGGGGTAGATCTAGCCGGGATTTTCGGTCCCCTCATCAAAAAGTCAACAACGCTTCTTATTTTGGACTTGGAAATTGTTTGTCAACTTGAAGACGCTTCTCTGTGGACTTAACACACCCATAAACGTTTCAAAAGCAAAAAAGTCTCAGCATTTGGCCATTTAAGGGATTTCAGGGGAAGGGGACACATTTTCCCGGGGTAGAACTAGCCAGGATTTTCGGTCCCCTCATCAAAAAGTCAACAACGCTTCTTATTTTGGACTTGGAAATTGTTTGTCAACTTGAAGGCACTTCTCTGTAGACTTAACACAACTATAAACGTTTCAAAAGCAAACAAGTCTGAGCATTTGGCCATTTAAGGGATTTCAGGGGAAGGGGACACATTTTCCCGGGGTAGATCTAAGGCCACAGCAAGTAATTTTTATGGATGACATCAGCGCGCTCATTAATTTTCGCCTGATTTCGAAATAAAAAACAAGAAATTTCATTGCCCTCCGACGGTGGTCAACATGCAAAAAATTGGCAAATATGTCGTAAACGTTGACAGTCTAAGGTGTTTCATTGCATATGAATACCCAGTGTAGTTCCTGCCCATGATGGTATGACAAGCTGTTTTCTGCGTTTGTTCTAGTTAATTGAGCTGTATACACATCTTCAAGAACAGTTTAACATTGACAGTCTAAGTTGTTTCATTGCATATGAATGCCCAGTGTAGTTCCTGCCCATGATGGTATAATAACAAGCTGTTTTCTGCATTTGTTCTGGCAAGGACAATATATAAATAATGCGGGGAGGGGGGGTCTAGTTAATTGAGCTGTATACACAAGGTGTTTCATCGCATATGAATTCCCAATGTAGTTGCTTCAGATGATGGTACAACAAGCTCTTTTCTGCATTTGTTGTAGTTAGTCTATGGAGATGTATACACATCTACAATGACATGTTTACATTAAATCAAGGAGGTTTTACATTATATATGAAACCTCATTGATTGAATACAGGAATAAAAGACCTGTTGGTAATGATATCATATTTCATCACCTCAATTCTTGTTTAACAAGACTTATGATCTCAAAATTTGAAAATATAGGAATCTTGTTTTTTGGGGCCCGCCTTGTTTTTTTTTTCGCCCTATCTCATTAATTTTGGTGTCTGCGGAGGATGTCATCCATAAAATTTACTTGCTGTGGCCTAACCGGGATTTTCGGTCCCCTTATAGGAAAGTCAACAACGCTTCTTATGATTCAGGCAAGCGTCTTCAAGTTGAAAAACAGGTTTCCAAATGTATTATAAGAGGCGTTGTTGACTTTCCTATGAGGGGACCGAAAATCCCGGCTACCCCGGGAAAATGTGTCTCCTTCAGCTTAATCCAATACGATTGACAAAACCCGAGACTGTTCTTTAACGAAACTTTGATGGTTGTGTCAAGTCTTCATGGAAGCGTTTTCATGTTGAAAAGCAGGTTTCCAAGTGCATCAGAAAAACCGTTGTTGACTTTCCTATGAGGGGACCGAAAATCCCGGCTTATAACCCCGACCCAGGAAAATGTGTCCCCTTTACCTAAAATCCCCTCAATGGCCAAATACTGAGATTTTTTGCTTTTGAAACGTTTATAGTTGTGTTATATCTTCAGAAAAGCGTCTTCAAGTTGAAAAACAGGTTTCCAAGTGCATCAGAAGAGACGTTGTTGACTTTCCTATGAGGGGACCGAAAATCCCGGCCCGGGAAAATGTGTCCCCTTTACCTGAAATCCCCTCAATGGCCAAATACGGATACTTTTTGCTTCTGAAATGTTTATAGTTGTGTCAGGTCTTCAGAGAAGCGTCTTCAAGTTAAAAAACAAGCGCCTAGGTTCATGATAAGACAAAATGTTGACTTTCCTATGAGGGGACGAAAAATCACGGCTACCGTGGTCCGGGAAAAATGTGTACCCTTTACCAGAAATCTCATAACTGGCCAAATGCTGAGACTTTTTGCTTTTGAAACGTTTATAGTTGTGTTAGGTCTTCAGAGAAGCGTCTTAAGTATAAAAACAGGCTTCCAATTGGACCAGGAGAAGCGTTGTTGACTTTCTAATGAGGGGACCGAAAGTCCCGACTAGATCTACCCCGGGAAAATGTGTCCCCTTCCCCTGAAATCCATTCAATGGTCAAGTGCTGAGACTTTTTGCTTTTGAAACGTTTATTGTTGTGTTAAGTCCACAGAGAAGAGCCTTCAAGTTGACAAAGAATTTACAAGTACATCAGAAGAATCGTTTTTTCACTTTCCTATGAGGGGACCGAAAATCCCGGCTACCCCGGGAAAATGTGTCCCCCTCCCCCTTAATTGACTAATCTTGAAACTTTTGCCCATGAAACGTTTATAGTTATGTTAAGTCTCCAGAGAAGCGTCTTTAAGTATAAAAACAGGATTCCAAATGGATCAGGAGAAGCGTTGTTGACTTTCCTATGAGGGGACCGAAAATCCCGTGTACCCCGGGAAAATGTGTCCCCTTCCCCTGAAATCCCCTTAATGGCCAAATATTGAGACATCTTGCTTTTGAATCGTTTATAGTTGTGTTAAGTCTTGAGGGAAGCGTCTTCAAGTTGGAAAACAATTTCCAAGTCCATCATAAGAAGCTTTGTTGACTTTCCTATGAGGGGACCGAAAATCCCGGCTAGTACTACCCCGGGAAAATGTGTCCCCTTCCCCTGAAATCCCCTCAATGGCCAAATCCTAAGACTTTTTGCTTTTCAAAACTTTTATAGTTGTGTTAAGTCTTCCTTGAAGCGTCTTCAAGTTGAAAAACAATTTCCAAGTCCATCATAAGAAGCTTTGTTGACTTTTCTATGAGGGGACCGAAAATCCCGGCTAGATCTACCCCGGGAAAATGTGTCCCCTTCCCCTGAAATCCCTTGAATGGCCAAATGCTGAGACTTTTTTTTTGGCTTTTGAAACGTTTATGGGTGTGTTAAGTCTACAGAGAAGCGCCTTCAAGTTGACAAACAATTTTCAAGTCCAAAATAAGAAGCGTTGTTGACTTTTTGATGAGGGGACCGAAAATCCTGGCTAGTTCTACCCCGGGAAAATGTATCCCCCTCCCCTTAAAATCCCAACAATGGCCAAATGCTGAGACTTTTTGCTTTTGAAACGTTTATAGTTGTGTTAAGTCTTCGGGGAAGCGTCTTCAAGTTGAAAAACAATTTCCATGTCCATCATAAGAAGCGTTGTTGACTTTCCTATGAGGGGACCGAAAATCCCGGCTAGATCTACCCCGGGAAAATGTGTCCCCTTCCCCTGAAATCCCCCAATGGCCAAATCCTGAATTTTTTTGTTGCTTTTGAAACGTTTATAGTTGTGCTATTTCTTTAGAGAAGCGTCCCTTTAGTTGACAAACAATTTCCAAGTCCATCATAAGGTGCGTTGTTGACTTTGCTATGAGGGGACTGAAAATCCCGGCTAAATGAAAAATGTGTCCCCTTCCCCTGAAATCCCCTCAATGGCCAAGTTCTGAAACTTTTTGCTTTGGAACCTTTATAGTTGTGTTAAATCTTCAGATAAGCGCCTTGAAGTTGACAAAGAAGCTTCTAAGTTCATCATAAGAAGCGTTGTTGACTTTTCTATGAGGGGACCGAAAATCCCGGCTAGATCTACCCCGGGAAAATGAGTCCCCTTCCCCTGAATTCCCTCAATGGACAAATGCAGAGACTGTTGCCCTTGAAACCTTTATATTTTTGTGTTAAGAGCATCAAATCAAGTTAAAGTAATTTGAAAGTAAAGTAATTTTCCCAATGCATCACTACTAGGAGAAGAGTTGTTGACTTTCCTATGAGGGGACCGGAAACCCTGGCTACCCCGGGAAAATGTGTCCCTGCAATGGCCCAAAACTGATACTTTTTGTTGATGAAACGTTCATTTTTGTGTTTGTGGACAATGTCCGTCCCACCTTCTTACAATTCATACATTTGGCATTAAGTATTCAATTCAAAGACAGTGTTTGTGGATGATATCTATGTCTTTGGCCCTGTGGGCCTTCGTACTTTTTAGGCCACGCCCACCATGGATTGGGGACCGATTTTCCTGGGGGACCGATAATTCCTGAACACCGGCATAGCTTGGGTTTGCGGCACAACAAAAACGATGACAAAGTAGAAGGCACGACAAAAACGCCTAAAAACACGTTAAAAACCAGCCGAAACCCTAGCTCTGCTTGGAGAGTAAAGAAAAATACCTATCAGATATACATAATTTTGAAGTTCGTAGAGCAATCACAAAGATAAGAATATCTAGTCATAGATTAAATGTGGAAATTGGAAAATACCATAAAATTCCCCGTGACCAGAGGTTTTGTCCATTCTATCCAAATGAAATTGAAGATGAACAACACTTTATCTTAGATTGACCACGATATCATGATAAACGCTCAAAACTGTTCAACCTTCTTTCCGCTTGCTCAACAGAATTTGATACATTCCATTCTATAGATAAATTCAAATATATTCTAGAAGGAGACAACCCTTACTGTGTACCAATAGGTAAATATATCAAAGAATGTTTAGATCTTAGAACTAGTAGTGTGATACGTTAAGGTCGACATGTTAAAGTATACATATACTTGTACTTAGGTTAATCATTTTGTATACCGTTGTTTGTTGTTTGCATGTATAGTTGTAGAATACCTTACGAAAGTCGCTGTTTTTTTGTTGTGTCAATAACGATTTCTGTATTTTCTAAAGTTGAGTTAATTGAATTCATCTCTGAAAGTAATATTTAAGTTGTCTGACTGATTATTGATTTATAGTGCAAATCGTTTCTAATTTTCCTGGATTAAGTTTGTAGTTGAACAAGGAGTGAAATGGTAATGTTACTGTGTTATAAGTTCACGTTTGAAACAATACAGTGGTGAAAGGACGTGATGAGTTTGTAGTGAGAGCTCACGATAAAAACCGTGAACATAAAACCACTACGACTATTTCATGATTTACAGTATTTTTAAATTGTGTAGGGGCGATCTTATCTAACGTCACCACCGTGTACGCAGTAGAGGGAGAAACAGCAGTTTTCCCCTGGAGCCTCACTCTGGACCCGGGAGAAGCTGTGAACAGGATAGAATGGGCTCAGTCAGCACCGGAAGTTGTAGATGTGCTGGAGGTTGACGGCAGTGGAAGTCAGACTCAGTACAACAGTCGCGCCTCCACTAACGGTTCAGCCTTCCTCATACTGACTGACGTCACAGCTGCAGATGTAGGGACTTACAGATGTTCTGTCAGGATTGTGGGGACGGCTGTCAGACAGGAGGATGAGGCACAGTTGGAGTTGGCAAGTAAGCAAATGCACGTATGCTACATATACATGCTGCATTGGTATGCCCCGATGTCCACCCTATATACGCATTTAGTTTTTTGTACAGCAATGCTTTTTCCCTCTCTGTGTATCTCTAGGTTTGCGTTCTATTGAATAGGTTCATAGTTGATGTAATACTTATGCACAAAAACACATCTGAACGGTGCCATGATGTCTTTAAATCCATCAAAAACATTTTAAAGACTGAAAGTATATAATGTATGCACGGTTAATTATGGTCAGTTTTTGTTTGTTTATAATAATGTTTATAATAATTGTTGTTCAAACTAGATTTCAGGACGGTTCATGATGAAAATAAAACTAAGGCAGTTGAGATGTGCTAGAACTTTTGTGAACATTTTATTACAGCCCGTTTGCCCAGCGGCTCAGTCTATTTTTTCAATACGAAATATTCACATATTAAACAAAAACAATAGCTACAATGTTATTTGAACCTTTTTTTTTGCATCACAGTCCCCTCCCCCAGTGGCCCCGTCATGAGCGGCAACGACTCCAGCGACCCCCCACAGGCAGGAGACAACAACCCCCTGCAGTGCCAGATGACAGGGGGGGACCCCCTCCCCACCCTGAGGTGGACACGTGACGGCGCGCCTGTCCCGGACAGTCAGATACAGACCAGCACATCCGGCAGTACCGTCACCAGTCAGCTGACTGGGACTCTGGAGTCTGGGGACAACGGGAAGGAGTTTGTGTGTACTGAAGTGCACATGGCCGCTCCGAACCCAGCTAGAGCGGACTCTGTCATACTGGATGTCTACTGTGAGTGTTTGTTTTGCTAACACAGCATTTTGCTGAATGTTGTTGCAAACTTTTGACAATAGGGTATAGAAAGGGCAAATTGCGGTCCAAATTAACATTCTATGTTACAACCAGCAAAAACAATCACTAGGCCTTTAATAATGTAATCCTGTCTCTATATTTGAAAAGAAAAATGCTATATTTTGGCTGACCCGTTCCTCCTCACTCAAAACCTCAATGAAATTAGCAGCCAATTTTAGCTTTTCATGAATAATCAGAGTTCAAACAAACATTACCTCCCAGGGCTCAAAACTCATTTTGAGAAGTAATTGCACTGGTGCAGGTAGCCTAGAAATTTATACATTAGGTGTGCAGAAAAAATTTTGGTGCACAGCTCAACGTTGAATTTCAGCAAAACCTGATTACAAACTTTACTACCTCTCTTTATATATAAAGAGCTTAAATCAATCTGAAATTCTACAGCTAGAACTTCAAAAATTTTAACATCCAATTAACAAAACAAAGTTTCTAATATTTTTAACTTCAAAGTTTAATGCCAAAAATATGATGTATGATAGAGCATAATATATAATAAACAATACACAAATATCTAAATGCACCAGTGCACCCACAGTCAAAACAAAGGTGCGCAGTATAATTTTGGGTGCACAAAATTCTACATGTACCTAGTTTTTCCAGCACTGCCTCAGCTGTATACTGAGTCACCTTAAAAAGTCCTCCTGAAGGCTTATTTGTAATATATTAAAGATGCAGAATTTGGCATTTGATTTCAGTAGCATGTCAGGCATTATCAACGTTTTTTAATCCACTTTGCTACATAATTAGGTTTAATATCTTATCCACTTCTTATTAATTGGAGTGAAGACTCTCATGTTTTAGAATCAGTTGCTTCTTACTTCCAGTCCCCTCCCCCAGTGCACCCACCATTAGCGGTTACGACCCAAGCAGCCCCCCACAGGCAGGAGACAACAACCCCCTTCAGTGCCAGATCACAGGGGGGAACCCCCTCCCCACCCTGGGGTGGACACGTGACGGTGTGGCTGTCCCGGACAGTCAGATACAGACCAGCACATCCGGCAGTACCGTCACCAGTCAGCTGACTGGAACTCTGGAGTCTGACGATGACGGGAAGAAGTTTGTGTGTACAGAGGAACATGTGGCCGCTCCGAACACACCGAGATCTGACTCTGTCACAATGGAAGTCTACTGTGAGTAGTTTTACTGTTATTAGTTTCACATTTCTTAAGATATTAACTTTAATGTGGCTGAACATTTTAGATAGACTAAATATGGAGACTTCCTCTTTATTTTGTCAGTTGTGTTTGAGCTACATACAATTTACAATTATATATCTTATCACATTCCTTCACAGTTCCCTCCCCCAATGCCCCCACCATGAGTGGCTATGACCCCAGCAGTCCCCCCAAGGCAGGAGACAACAACCCCCTGCAGTGTGAGATCACAGGGGGGAACCCCCTCCCCACCCTGAGGTGGACACGTGACGGTGTGGCTGTCCCGGACAGTCAGATACAGACCGACACATCCGGCAGTACCGTCACCAGTCAGCTGACTGGAACACTGGAGTCTGAGGACAACGGGAGGGAGTTTGTGTGTACAGAGGAACATGTGGCCGCACCGAACACACCGAGATCTGACTCTGTCACAATGGAAGTCTACTGTGAGTAGTTTGACATGCTATTCAAGGGAACATTTATGCCAGTGAAACATAATTTGAATTTTGAACAGGTGACACCTGATGCAAGGTGAAAAAATAAACAGCTGTACAATAAGTATATCAATATCAATGTACTAATTGTTATAGATCTTACATAGGATATATCTCTTATCATACACTATCAAAAGTATCACCCTTTTTATTAACACACAGTCCCGCCAAGCATCCCAAGCGTCGACTACTCCGGCTCAGCTGTCACAGCTGGAGACAGCTTCGCAGCCACCTGCCAGACCAGCACAGGTAACCCGACACCTACCCTCACCTGGTACCATAGCGGGAGTGACACACCTGTGGGAACACCTGGTACAGGTACCAGCCAGCTGGTCATCAACCCACTCACCAAGGAGAACAACGGGCAGGTGTACGTGTGCCGGGCAACTAACGCAGCTACAGGAGACAACCCACCTTCAGCGGAAATCAGTCTACTGGTGCACTGTGAGTTATGTTCTTTACTAGTCTATAAGACTTCTATGGGTAACACAACTTTAGAAGCCTTTGCTTATTTATTTTCATGTTAATGGCCCGTTTTTTTATATTACTTAAGTATATCATAAGGTTGGTTTGTAGTGATGCTCTATCGTGAAGTCGAACACATCATATCGTGTTTTATTTTTGGTGCAGCCAGAAGCTTGCTTGAATGCATTGATTTATTTGAACTCGCCACCATTTAATCTAGATCCACTACAAGAAATAGTAATCCTACCAGACAGCACAGTTGAAGTCGTGGAAGGGCATCCTGCAACCCTGACGTGCATGGCTACGGGAGGAAACCCTACAGCGGTAACATACATATGGACAAAACAAGGGAACCAGGTGCCTGGTGCATCTGGAGGTGAACTACAGCTGAATATTATCAACAGACAGGAGACCGGAAACTACACCTGTAGCGCTGATAACGGAGTTCAACCTAATATCAGTGCAACTCGCGAGGTCATTGTGCAATGTGAGTCGTAAGGACTAAATGAATCCTCTCAGGCAGTTTGCAATTTGAAATACAGTTACAGTTACAAATTCAAGTGCATAACACATAAATAAAACATGACTTCCACAGGAATTTAATGGTAAAAAAAATTCGCAACAGATGGACTTTATTCATGAAATGGCACATCTTCACAGATTTGGACCCACCCAGCCTTACCCCAAGTTCATCAAACGTAACCATACAAGAGGGACAGTCTATGTCAGTCCTCTGTACCGTAGACTCTGTACCAACTGCCGCGGTCAAATGGACGAAAGAAGGGAGTGACGAGGAGATACCTCATGGAAGTCTGATGATAAACAACACCAACCGAACTCAAGCGGGAGGCTACATTTGTGTGGCCACCAATGTCATCAACACCACTCAGACAATGCTACAACTCATCGTGATTTGTAAGGCATCATTTCCAAGCAGGCACTTTGGGCTCTGCGCCTGCCTCTTGCGATTGCTTTAATGGCATGAACTTATAATGAAACGCAAACCATGCTGGTGCAAACAGTATATTTTCATACAGTCCTTGTTTTGTCATTTCGAATTTCATTTTTGCTTGTTGTTGCTGGCTTGTTTGTTTGTTGAGTTTCAAACAAGAAATACTTTCTCTTAGTGACAATAAAAACAAATCATTGCAGAATAACAGAATAAAGGATCCTGTGTGATATTGTTTATCATGAACCTTCACCTTTAAGTTGGATTCTGTGACAACAATATTGCGCCATCCTAATTTCACTGAGAGCAACGGAGAAAGCCTATTGTAGAAGAATTACAGCTTGCTGATAACCGTGCTTATTTATTTGTCCAAAATTTGACACATCAGGGTAGAGTCAAACATTTAGGGCATGTTTATATGTTCTGTTAACTGCATGTTATGAATTTTTTCGTTCTCTTCCTTTCCTGCTTGACCAAATAAATAACATTGCACAACTGTTACAGAATTACTCATAACTTACATGTATGGTTCATTCCTTTCTCAGACAAGCCCGACCTGATGATCACTCATCTCAATCCTGTGAACGAGACCGACTCTTTGACCTTGACCTGCACAGCGGATAGTAACCCTGACGTCACTTCCATGAGTTGGACACACGTCACTTCCGGCAGGGACATCCAAGGAACAGTCCAGAGAAACATGCTCACTTCCACCATACAGGGAGTTACGTATGAAGATAGAGGGAACTACACCTGCATGGCCACAAACACTGTAGGATCATCGGAAAAGGACGTGCACCTTATTGTTAACTGTAAGTTGGTATTGTGTCTTCTGCTCCATTGTCATAAAAATTGTGACTTAAAATTGAATACGCATTTTAAAAAGCATGTGCATGTCAGAAAAAAGTTCGAGTTTCATAACAATCTATTAATACTTTGATCTCATTACGAGGAAATGCGTTCATATTTAGTTGCCCCGAAGTTCACCCACACCAGGTCCAAGTACGCCATGGGCCTGAGACAGAACGTGACGATGGAGTGCAGCGCAATAGCCTATCCCACCCCCATCACCTTCAGCTGGTCCATGAATGGAACTGAGATCACTACAGGAGTTACGAGTCAGGATGGAGTCAGTGAAATCACTATAGTGGGCATACAGACCTCTGACTATGGGGATTATAACTGTACAGCCATGAATAGCCATGGAAGAAACGCGGCTGCCATACAGCTTGTTGCTGAAAGTAAGTAATGATCTTCATTTGCTCTTCTCTTCTTTGTTATAACTTATAATAATTTATAGTTATTGTACTGTGACTACCGTCTTGTTTGCAACTGGGTAATCCGTAATGTCATTCCCGGGAATAGCAGTACAAGTAGGACTATGCGAGAAAAAAAACAAGTGGCTAGATTATTTTTTAATTAGACCATTGTAAAACTACATACTGGTTGTAATATGACTTTACTATCCCTTGTAACACAGCTGCACCAGAGCCACCCAAAAGTCTTGACTACACCAGTAAGACAGCTGAAGGCGAGGTTATCGTAACATGGACAGCGGAGTTTAACGGTGGGCTTCAGACCACCCACACAGTGCAGTACAGGAAGGGTGGGACTATAGACTGGGTCAGCGGGTCATCAGTAGTGGAGGCGGCTTCACAGAACAGACCTGAGTTCACCCAGACTGTGGAGTTGCCTGAGAAGGGACAGTACGAGATCCGCATCCGGGCACAGAACAGTCAGGGGGCCGTGGAGTCTGATGTCATACGGGTCCTGGTGGAAGGTACGTTAGAAAAACTCCATGGCTTATGCGATTTGAACTTTATTGCTGCTGCTCCCTGTGTTCATCTCTTTTCTTTCCTTTGTCATTGAAGAAAGTGAGGGTTGACTGTATCATATTTGTCTTTTAAGATCTTAGCTGAGGTCTTGAACATGTATTTCCCTCATTTTTTGTAGTTTACAATTATTCTGTATGCAATGGTTCATCATATTTGAATAGTAAGTGAATTTTTGCTGTAGTTTGTCTCGTAGTACATTTTCTTAGATAGACAAATAGAATATTGTTTGTAATGGCAAGTTTCATGCTTTACCCCAGACAATCAGATCCTATATGGAACCCTTGCTATCACCAGTGTTGAATACACCGCGGGGGTCTGTGATGGAGAACTGGGAAACAGGATAGTAACTCAGGTTTGTGAATAATTTTTATACTTTTAATCAGTCGTTACCAGAGAACCAATCTATAAACAGGTATGATGACAAATATCACTAATGTTAAGTTGAAATGTAACTTGGTCAAATCACTTCATACGTCTTGTATTGTTGAAATATCATATTTCACCAAATTCTATTTGTAATGTGTTTCTCGTTTCTATTGTTTTAATTTCATTTTTTTCTTTGTGTAGCTTGACTCTATGTTTGACATCTTCATCGGATATGAAGGAGCAGAAGTCACCGACTGCAGGTGTGGTTATCGGCGCTTAAATTCTCAATATGTATATATGTATTGGTTTCATATATCATATTCATATGTATATATAGTATGAGGTATTGTGTTGTCCGCATTAGAGTCAATTCCATGTCACCGAGAGGGTTTTCAGATGATATTGCTAATAATTTTGAACAATTTTAGAGAAAAGACTATTTCAGTCAAAATATTTCCAGACCGTTCAAACAATTAGAAATGAAAGTTTGAACATGTTTGAACTCATCTATATATTTTGGAAATATTATGAAAGTATTTCCACAAATATCTCTTTATTTAGAACAGTTTTCAAACATATGTGTGATTGTTCTACTGTTGGAACATGTTCCAACATTTTGCATCATTCTCAAAATGGTAGATTTGGGTTATTGCCCCCATAAAAGTAGGTGCTAATCACGCTCTATTGTCTGCCTCAATAACAGTTGCTAAAAGGGGTATTGATTGTTATAGCAAAGATAGATTGAAATGCACACCGTGTGATATAAAATTCGTAATACTCGATTTCCATTATTAGGTCCGGTAGCGTCCTTGCTGATTTTGAGGCTACTGTGGCCCAGTCAGAGGCGGCGGCAGCCCGGACTACGTACACAGAGAGCCTTGCAGGTGGTCAACTGGGGGCATATACGGTAGACTCTGAAAACAGCAGAATAAGTGAAACCAGGCCCATTCCTCCTGGTAGGTTGTATTCCTGCAGAGTACACTATCACTGTTTCCATTTTTGAGATCATTGCGGTTAATAGTTAAAGAGCTTTAAGTAATGTTTTCTTCTTGTAATTAGAGTATAGCTTCTGATTACTATGGTTCAAAAGATATACAAAACCTACTGGCCATTTTTTTTTCAAGAAGCATCTTCGTTCCCCCGATATCGTTTTTAACTTAAGTAAACAGATTGATGTGAAAACAGTTAATTTTTGTTGCCTTACAGCAGGAGGTGGCATCTCTATTACCATCATCATCATCATAGTAGCAGTGGTGTTTGGAGTTGTGCTTATCGTTATCGTGGTTATAGTGTACCTTTGCTGTGACTATTATAATGGTAAGTTTTAAACATTTACTAAAATTATCAACAAATTACTTAAATGTAATTTTGGTTCCACATTGTACTTTGTTTTAACTTAATATGTAAACCTCACAACCAGCCATGCACAGTAGCACTTTATTGCAAATACCACAATACACGGTTTATCTACTTGCTCGTTGCCGTTAGACCTTTTCTTTACGTTTCCTACAGGTGAGAAAGATGGAGACCCGGATGAATGGTTGGTTTTGCTTTTTATTTTTCAAACGCAATTGTCAACGCCTCAACGATTTGATTGATTTCAACTTAGAACAATTGTGTTCCGATCAACCACTTCTTATATCTAGCTATACCTGGATACCTTAGACTAGTGTGGTATCTTTATCTCTAGGGTGATATCCCTCTCTATTGCGTCTGTCGGCCAGTATTGACCATTGTAAAACCCTAATCAAAATCAGCCCTACAGCATCGCCTACGTATGTATAGATAGTACTATTCAAGAACTGTCTCTAGCCACATACGTCATATAAGCTGACTTTGCTCTGTTTTTAAAGTTCTTTATGTGCATTCTTTTGCGTTGCACTATACTCTAGATTCTCATGACTTAAGTTGTACTGACAGCCTGCTTTTTCATCTGGATCGTTCATTTGTAAGGAACTCACAGTACTTCGTATTCACTCTTGCTATCACAACCTGTAAAATCGCTTTGTTTCTTTGTGTGGCAGGGTTAGGGCCTGAATAATCTTGAGTGCTGACTACTGGCAATACTTCAAACAGAAATTGTTACATGTATATAATACTAAAGCTATCTTGTTATGATGCTGACACTATAAGTTCTTAGATCATATACTTACTCAATGTGATCACCTCTAAAATCTTAATGTTTAACTGGTGAAAAGTAGATTAAAACCCAAAGTGTTACTCTTGTCCACATTATATTACAAATATTGTATTGAGTTTTATGTGAGTTTTTATTTGTTCCATTACAGCAGTTGCAGTATTTGGTGGTGTACTTGTTGCCATCGCCGGTTCTTTTGTGTTTGTTGTAATAATCGTTGGTGTTGCTGTATTTGTTGTAAGGAGAAAGAAGACAGCCAAGAGTAAGTGTAAAGCCCCGTTCTTTTTTTTTTCATTTAGAATAAATTTGATTGAAATTTACTCATTTTGTAAAAGTGTTTTGTCTTTATCATATCTTGCATGCATGCCTAAATATATTTTCCCCTCTGGCAAAATCTGTAACGTAGTCACCACATTACCTGGAGATATAACATCAGACATTCAGTCTTTCTTGCTACCACCACCTTTAGAATCGCATCTACTGAAAGACCAACGTCATCGAATGGCTTATTCAACCTCGTTTTCAACCAAAGTACAGAAAACATCCGCGGAGTTCCCTCGAACGGGGAAGGTAAATACGACCTTTTCTAGTCCAATGGCTGTTTTATGGGTGTTAATCTTTTTAACATAGGAACCCCAAACCCATGGGTATCGCTGGACCGTACGTTCTTGAGTCAGATTTCCCCGCCCCACCAGCAAATATGGAACCTCAGTGCGACGATATTGAGGGGCCATCTGCGACCTCGAGTTCTGGTAGGTCACAGTTGCCTACTGTGTTCCCCGCTAACCCCGAATGTGTATGTTTGGTAGGCTACATAAGCTAGCTTAACAGCTGTTGTAAACAGTTCTTGTTGTTGATCATTGCCTAAATCTGTCAGGTTATATTCCACACTGACACAAACCCACCCGACCTTTGACATTCTGTATTATGAGTGCATGTTGACTTGATAGTTGTTTGTTTTGAATTCTGGAGGATTTTAAAGCCAAGGAGGGATATGTACTGTGCAGAGAATACATGTTGTGATAGGGATTGAGAATTTCAAACATGATCAGTTTACATTGAAAAGTCAAATTGGTGAACATTGTATGAAGTCTAGCAACAAGAATTATCATAGTGTTGACAGTGTAGCTCTGCTATTTACAACTTTGCTTACTGAAATTCAAAGACAATGGTTAGGTGACTTGACAATCTTCAACATTTAGACAGACTTGCACAAATTGACATGCTAGTTTGAAGAATCTTACACATCTTGATTTTTTTCTACTCGAGGCGCTGCTCTACGCTTGGTTGAAATGCCAAGTATGAACATTTACAACGAAGCACAAAGAGAACAGGATGAACCGACAGGAGCCGTTGGCGGGGCAACAACAGGGCCCATAGACCCAAACTATGCAACTGTGAACAAGAACGGTGAATGTTGCTTTATTTGCATACTCGCTTTCTAAAAGTTAGCAGCCTAAGCAATGTAGATGCATTTTTACTTGTGAAATTTGCGCTACACAGATTTAGCTTTTACAGTAGTGAACACTAACAGATTACCTTACTGGATAAGCGCATTTTCTAATACGTGTTTTCTAAATTTTACAGTAATGTATTGTTATCCCTGTCGTGTGTTCAAAGACATATTTCAAAATGAAGAATGTCTTCAAACAACATCAGTAAACAAAAAATGCAAGGCTATGAAGTTATAGATGTTGTTGATTGAGGAAAGTCAACAATTATCAAATTTAGATTTAAAGTTGCTTAGTTAGCATAAATACAAACAGTGCTGAAATTGGGTATCATTTTGGAACTGACGATAGCAACTTATATTGCAGAAAAACCCAGTCTTGAGAATGCTTTTTTGTACCATCTAAAATAAAAGATATTTAAGTGGAAACACCGCGTACGGTTTATTCGTGCACAGACCATTCTGCCAAACACTACGTACATGTCTACTACTACATTCTCGTTGAAGTGTTGATAGTTTCCCGACAAAGCATGGGGTCGAGAGCAGGTCATACAGCCTTGTTTTCGCTCACAGCCACCAAGCTCACTCCACGGTCTTGCTTTTCTTGCGCGAAACGCGATACACCTGTTTTGGTACCTGTGCCCATGAATACGAGACAATGTTTACGGTCCCAGTAGGATTGCATGTACTCTGGGATGCGTGACGGTTGAACTGTGCACAGACACTGATAACAATCGAACAAGGAAACGTCTAAACTGGGAAAATGGACATTTCCTCAATTGACTTTGCAGTACGAAATGACAGTACGAAAACCAAGAGAATACTTGATGAAGTCTGCTATTCCCCCTCCGAAAAGAAAAAAAAAAGTGTATTTAGCAGATATGATTTGAATTAGAAATAGTTGATCAGGGACTACCATGCAATGCTTAATAGATAAATTACCTGTGATCAAATCATATTAGTCTAGGCGAATCATTCAACTGACAGTTTCTTCTCAATACATTTTAAAGAATTCTATAACATGACTTTATAGTATTTGTCACATAGAATTTGATATCTGTATGTTGATTGTACATCATAGCCCTGTAAATTCCCGAACGTTTGTAATAATTTTCTTCATATAAAAGTATTTCTTTGGTTGAAAAATTACAGTTCTCGGATTATAAAATGTTCGATCACTTTAAAAACAGCTTTGGCGAAAACAGTACCATTCAGACTTATTCAATATTTACATAATTGAGAACAACTACAACTCAGGGTTAAAAACCACAATTATACAAACCTGTACGTTCGGACATGCTAATCAAAATAATGCAAACTTGTTTCTTCTTCTATTTAAGACCAAATAGCGACTGGTAACCCTTATGACGACGTGAACTTCGAACAGGAAAAGAAGACTGGAGCCGTGGCCGGAGCAACAGCAGGACCGATAGACCCCACCGCAGAGTACGCTACTGTCAACAAGAACAGTGAGTAGTTTCTGTAGTGTTGTTGTAATGTGCTTCTTGCTTGAACATGGGCAGCAGAAACTTGAATAATTTCGTATCCAGTTCCCAATATTATATTTTAGGGTTACCAAGAGGTTTGGACAAAACCCTCGGGCGTGAATATGATGCACATCTGTTATAGATAATCACAAAATCCCTGATAATTGTAAATATTCCTGCAAACATTTTCTGAAAAGGAACAAATGAGACTATTTGTTAGAAGCAAATTGTGCCACCCAAAATATGAAATCAGGTTAGATGGATAGAAAATAATCTTACATTCTTATCATCAACTTTTAACTTATAACCAATTTAAGTGGGATATGTCAAGGTGACCTTACTGAATGAGGTTAGTACCTCAGCATCACTATAGCCAAGAGCAATGTACGTGTATCTCTGTCACAATGTTGACATCCCTAAAATCTGTTTAATATATTTTTCTAAGGATGAAAAAGGTCTGTTCTCTGTCAGGGGCAGAGAAAAGAAAGAAGGTGAACGATTTTGAACGCATGGCTGTTGACTATGTAATGCCAATATTATCAAACTTAGATTCAGAATTACTTTGTTGACATAGAAAAAAAATGCTAACAGTTTTGGTACAAGTCTGATGATAGCAATTTACGTTGACGCACATTCTAATTTTTGAAATATCTTGTGTTATATTTGAAGTGCTAGATTGTACCTTACAACAGAATTTCAAGAATTTCATGCAAAACAACGCGAGCCAGTCGTAAACTGATTAATTTTCGATGAGGTGTTCAAAGTTCCCTGACAAACCGCGGGGTCGAGCTCCAGCCGTACGGCCTCGTATTCTATCACAGTCAGCAAGCTCTGTTCACGGTCTCACTTTTCTGGCGCGAAGCCAAAACACGCCAGACCTGTGGATACCTGTGCCCCAGATATCCGAGACTGTGTTTACTGTCACAGCAGGATTGCGTGTACTTCCAGACCCATGACGGTTCAACTATGCATAAAGACTTCTTTTTACTGAATGGTCACCAGGTAGCAAGACCCAAAGGTTACTTCAAGGTGTGACCCTAAGGCCACTCTAAGGTTACGGCTTACAAGAATAGGACTGTAACAGCATCTCTTCACCCTAAGTCAGAAACACCGTTAGATAAACTAAACTGCTCACTAGTACTGAGGACTAACTGAGACTAGCAGTTATGAAGCAGGGTTATGAAAGCTGCTAGGTAAATTCCCTACCCTGTTGTCATTGAGATCGGAATTATAGTTTTTGATCTACCCACATCGGAAAGGACCGTTAACCCCTGATCTTTTCGATACGTGTTATGTTGTTGTTTTTTTTAACCACAAAATAAGATAATGATCCAGCAGGGAAACATAAGTAATGGGAGGCCGTTTCCTAACCCACTAGTGATCATAAAATTCTGATCTGGTAGACTGATCTGATTCCATTGTATAGACAGACATAATACATGGTTCTATTGGGATTTAAACATGCTATTCTTGCACTTCATACGTAAAGTTATTACCTTCGCGACGAATGGTTTCGTCGAGAAGGTTATGCGACGGTGCTTGTCTGTGTGTCTGTTAGTGAACAGAATAAGTCGAGAACGCCTGGATGGTTTGTTGTCGTAGTTGGTGTGTCGGTGTGTATGTGTCAAATCTCAAGATGATTAGATTTTGGGCAAAGTGTTTTGCATAATTAACGAGAAAAGTGTAAAAATGTGTTCAATTGTATGCTTTACTATGCGTTCTGGTTGGGACGTGTGGGGTGTATTGTTTCAGGGGATATTGATGGGGTCACAGATGGGGGGCAAAGTTGGTCATGAGGGGTCAGGCGGGAGACGTCAGTTATTGGGAAAAATTGGCTATCAGCCAGCTGTATTCATTGGTGTGGAATGTGGTGGACGAGGCAAAAGTCAGATGTCGGAAGGGGTAGGGAAAAGGTATTAGGAGAAAGTGGTGTGGAATTGGGCGGGGGGAGACCAAAATTGGATATACACTGCCTTACCTCGGGGAGAACCAGCAGTACTCGTGTGTCACAGTATGGGAAAAGGACGTTGTTCAGGGTAGGTGAGTTAACCATGTTATATCTAAGAAGGAAGAGGCGATTGACAGGAAGACCAAGGTTGCGCTGGGGCATGCCCTAAAGGCTTTAACGGCATTGTGAGAATTATCCTGGCGTCACTGGTAAGAAATCGATGAATATCGCTATGACTTTACGAAGTGAACGGGAAAATAAGACGCTACACTGACATTTGAAAAGAAAACGTTTATATAAAGAAGCCGTTGACAGTCTCTAAGTCCCATCTGTGGCAAAGTAGGGTTCGTGACATAAGTCCCCTCTGAGCGCAATGTGTTGGTTTACATGTTATATTACGCAACTTGTATGGCCGTAAAGCCAATAAAGGAATAGTATTGTTGGAGACAGCATGGGAATACCGAGCATGTCTGTGTGTCTGTTAGTGAACACGATAAGTCGAGAATTCTTGGAAGGATTGTCTTGGTATTTGGTATGTTGGTAGGTCTCGATGAAACCTGAAAATGATTAGATTTTGGGCCCCCTATCGGCTTGTTACGGTACTGCAGCGGAACTTCATGTTATGATATCTCGTGTTGTGGACATGCTATGGAACTGATTTTTGAGTGGTAGATAGCTCGTTGGGCAGAGAGTAAGTGGTATAGGTTTGGGCCCCCTAGCAACTTTTTTGGAACTGCAGGGGTAGGTTTTGCTTCAGACTTTGAAAGGGAATAACTCAAGAAGGGCTTGATGGAAGGTCATGATTTTTTGCATGTACATAGCTTGAGCGATGATGTACATGATTGGATACTTATTATGCAAATCAGTAACTAATTTGCATAATTAATGAGGAAAGTTTATACATTCATCAATTTCCATGATAGGACTCGCAAACATGTGACATATGTAACTGAGGAAGAGAGAAATATTAATAGATATCAGCTATGCAAATGAGAACCTCATTTACATAATTAATGAGAAAATAATATAACTCGAGATGGGCTTGATGGATGGTCATGATTTTTGGTATGTAGATAGCTTATGTGATGCTTTGTATGATTGGATGATAATTATGCAAATCAGATTATAATTAATGAGGCAATTTTAAAAACCTGCTGTGTTCCATGATATGACTATTCAAATATGTGACATTTGTAACTGAGGAAGAGAGGAATGTCAATAGATAGAAATTATGCAAATGTAGGCCTAATTTGCATAATTCATGAGAAACTACTATCATTCCATACTAGTAAATAACGGCAATTTCATACTTGTAGCATTTAGAAGTTGTGTGAATGTGAACACCATTGAATCAAATTATGCTAATAAGGAGCTTATTTGCATTATTGATGAAAAATGTTAGCATAACCTTCTTTGTTAAGCTCATAATCATAACAAGGAGGTTTGGACAACTTATGTTATTTGGGTGAGGAGGATCAACTGGTATGATTTTTGATTGATGAAAAACACTCCTAATACGTCAGTCATAAAGGTCAAAATCATTTCGCGAAGGTATGAGGTCGTAGAACTCTTGTTGCTTATGTCTTATGAATCAAGGCAGAGAATATTGCTGTAACCTTGTTGTTTACAGGTAGGGTGGTGCAGGTCCGTGGGCAAATACAGTAACAAGGTCCAATAATACGGAAAAATATCTAAATAACAAATGATAAGTAAGGCAACTACTGGTGAAATTACTGAAATTATCTTCAATGGTTAATTGAGTTGATAGAAAAAAATTTACATTTACATACTGACATGTTAGTTTTAAAAAAAAACCTCGGTTTATCCTTCTTTCATTACAAATTCCGACTGTGAACCCTTACGACGAAATCAACTTTTCCGGTGCCACAGCAAGGCCTGTAGGCCCCACAGCGCAGTATGATACTGTCAACAAGAGCAGTGAGTAGTTTCAGCATTGTTTTGTTGTTGTTTGTATCTTTGCTTTGCTAAAGACAACATTTTATTGCCTTTTTTTAGAGCTTGTAATAAATACTTTTTTTTTGTCCGTGAAGCTAATAAATTTAGTATTAAAATAGGATTTCAAACTTGATAGCGGTGAACAAAATGAAAATTAGTAGAATATGCTAGATAATTTAACTGAGGAATGATAACCCACCTTGTGATCAGCATTAGTTTAACAATAGTCCCAAGTTTGTCTTTTTTTTTAGTTTTCAATGTTAGGATGTATCATTTTATCAATTCATATTTTGCATTATGCTTCTTATAGACCACGTATATCTGTGCATTTAGTCCTTTTGGGCAGGAATATGCAATAAAGATTATTATTATTTTTGTCCGGAGTTTCCAACCTAATGCATTAAGGTTACTAAGGGATGTGCCTAGATTATCCCACGTTGCGGGTGGTGAATATACGACACACCTGTCAGAAATAACTAACTAAAAAAACTGACAATCACAAACTTGCATTAGGAACATTTTCTGATGAGGAAATTGGATAAATGTTCCAAAAAAAGTCATGTAGAAGGGATACAAAATGATCATGTAACATTGATCAATACTTGTTTACAATTGCTGTCATGGAGTCTAAGCCTAACCACTTAAGTGGTGACCTTAGATGATAAGGTCAGTACCTCAGATAAGTAGGGCAGCCAACAGCCATGCACATATATCTCTGTCAGAATGTTGAAATCCCTAAATAAATTGCAGTGATGTACTGTTGTCCTTACTGTACTGTTTAACGACATATTTCTAAGAATGTTTGGCCTAAAACAAAATGAGTATAGTCATTCTTGATTGTGTGGAACCAATATTATTAAATTTCGACTCACCATCTGAAGTAAAAATTGGAACATAATACAATCTTTAAAACAATTTCTGCTAGTCTGGGATGCTTATTGTAGTTACTTGCAACTTAGTTTAGGATTTACTTTTGCAAAAAAATCATTCTGCTTCATTGTCGTTAACGTGTTGAAAGTTTCCCGACAAAGTTTGGGGTCGAGCGCCGGGCATTCGGCCTCGTTTTCGCTCACAGCCAGCAAGCCCGATCCACGGTCTCCCTTTTCTGGCTCGAAGCGGAAACGCGACACGGCTGTGTTGATACCTGTGCAGTAATATGCGAACAATGTTTACAGTCATGGCAGGATTGCGTGCACTCCCGAACCCATGACGGTTAAACTATTCATAGAGAGTAGAGACTGATAGCAATCTAACAGGGAAATGGGAAACGTGGAGGCCGTTTCCTTATGAATGAATAATTCATAATTTGATCTGTATATATACCCCTTAAGAATGATTGTTGATAGCTTAGTGTTTTATATTTTGGATCTTTGGATATTTTGAGGTTCCTATGATTGATAGCAATCAGACTTTCTCAGTTTTTACATTCAACTAAAAACAACTACGTCTGTCTTAGCACTAAGATATTGATGCGCTGAAATAGTTTTGATGATACGAGCAACTCATGAAAAATTAAAGATGTTTTGCTTAAGATTTATCATCCACCTGTTCTCTACTACATGACGATAGCACATTATGACATAGAGCTCGTACATTTAGTCATAAAACAAATTATTTTTGAGTTGTAACTTTGTAGAAAATATGCGAAGGAAGTTTTTACAGTGTATGTGAATGGTATTCTGATGTCGAAAAATATTGTATTTAACTGTCTAGTATAATTCCTACTCCTCTCTCTAACAGAAGACAATGGAACACCAGACCCAAACGCGGTGTACTCTCAGGTCAACAAGGACAAGAAGAAGAAAGGTATAAAATAAGTTTCAGAAGCCAGATGATATTAAATAGGTTTTTTTTCTTCTAGAGACTTGCACCATAAACACTATACTCAGACAAATACTATTTCTTCAAAATTATCACAACGAAATTGTACGCTGTATGTGGACAATATACAGAAATGTTAGTCACTTAAAAGCAATCTATATCTGAGATGTTGTTAAATGAAACAACACCATTACTAATGAAGACACATTTTCCTTGCTTTTCTTTGATTAGACAAGGAAAAGCCCACATTGGTGGTTGACCCAAGCTCAGAGTATGCCACCGTGGATAAGTCCAAGAAGAAGAAGAAAGGTAACGAAATTTCTTAAACACATCTGCAACAGCAGTAATTACTTAAGTATGTATACAAAAATGAGATTTTAAAAGACTAACTTGGAAAGATACCTGCTTGTGAACTACCTTGTAGAAACATGCCACATGATGACGGATATACTTGTTGAAAATGCTATGTGTACATCAAGGATTGTGATGTTAATGTCAGTGCATCATCCTCCTTGTGATATTTTAAGAAAACAGGATGAGGCACATTGTTAAAGATTGTAATATCAATAATAACAATATGAATACGGTTTCAGACGATTAGTGGTGGAAACTTTGATAATTCAACAGTCATATTTTAATAATGATGGTATAACTGTTCTTCTGTCCCCCAGACATGCATCAACCCCCTGAAGACCCCGCTGCTCAGTACTCAGAAGTCAAGAAGAGCAAGAAGAAGGAAAAGAAAGGTAGGAGATCTTAGATGCAGTCATGTCTTAGTTTGCTCTGTGTCTTCGGTATAAACACACCAAAAAAATCTAATCATTTCTTTGGCATTTTCTTCCTTGTCATTTCACAAGTATAGCTATTGTCTACAAAAACTCTTATACAGAACACTGAGCTGCGAGCAAAGATATTTTCTTAGATTCACACTATTAAGTATCAATGGGCATGTTTTTCCTTTGTGTATAATGTTTTCAAGCAAAACATGTGAAGTTGTAAACACTGTAACGTGACCCTTCTGTTTGTTGATAGAGTCTACCCCACAAAAACAAAGCTGTCATGGCGGCTTTTGTTATGATACGAATGTTGTGCTAGTTTCAGTGACACTACTGGGGTCAAAGTTGAGCTCAAGTAGTTCGGGTTTGTTGACAGTCTGGTGTTGTTGGCTGCTCGGGTGGAAAGCTTAGCTGACAATTTCTGACACTAGCCCTAAATAATTGATTGCAAGATCTCAACGGGTGCATTCTTTAGTAAATTAATGTTGAGCAAAGGAGGGATAATTTCTAAAACCGGCCCTCAATCAATGGAACCTTGGGTGTATTTAATGACAACAAGGACTAAATCCAAGAAGAACCTGTTTTCAACAATATTGCAAGAAATGCCACCCCATACTTTGTTATTGATTGCTTGGATGAAAGTTTATGTGTGTGACGCACGGTTGCCATGGCAACAGCACGCCACATTCCAACTGCATGAGCCATGCTTATGTTTCCTCAAAATGTCAGGTTTGGGTCAGCAGGTAACGATGAACAGGTGAATTCATGTGTCAACAACAAAGTCGGCTGTACACTAAAAATGTATAGACGGCGTGTGTTCCAACCTGTTTAAAGTGCGTCTTGGAAGATCGGAGGGCCAGAAAATAATCTTTAAAAAATACAGTAAGATGAAATAAACAGATATTTTGTCTTTCTACAACGATGCTTTCTTTTCTAAATTAGATCTTTGTCTTTCTACAAAGATGCTTTCTTTTCTAAATTAGATCTTAAACACAGAGAATTAGATCTTAAACACAGAGACAGTCACTCATCGGAAGCTTGAAACGCCGGCAAAGCCGCACTACACTACTAGCTACTAAAAAGGTTTACTTCAATGACTTCTTTACATTTCTACCTTCCTTGACGTGTGGTCTCCCACAGAGATCTAATGCACAGGTGTCTGTTGAAGCTACATGGTTCACAAAACAACAACGTGTGCGAGAAAACAAGTTCGCTTTGTATTGGGAACATTACAGGTGTTCAACTGGGCAGAACTTTCTTCCTCAATTAGTCGGTAGTTCTTGTGAGAAAAGAGGAAATCTTGTCAACAGAAGATTGAGGTGGTAACAGAAGACAAAATTTCCTCATTCCAAACTTTATGTTTTTATCAGAGTACCAGCTGGCTTCGTGCTCAAAATGCTAATTAGGAGCGCAAGCGGCAATAGTCTTGTAAAGCATCAATTTTTGATACCCAGATAAATTTTAAAAAAACCCTCAAGATACAGTCTTAGCATTATCACTAATGACAATTTTCAAAATATTTTTAAATCTACATTCCTGTCTTGCGTATTGACGCATTGAAGAAAAGAGCCTCACATTTTATGTACTATGCTGTATTTAAAACACAGCTGGTATTTGTTGCAGGTTTAACAGGTTTGTTTATGTCTGAGAGGAGTGAAGGTTTGACAGGGATGCATACCCCGGGATAGTTTATTCTGTGGTGATAGAAACCGATCATACCTTATGACATTATATTGACGTCCTGCAGTCCATTAACACTATATTGACAGTTAACGTTCTCTTTTGATGGGAACTATCCGCTAGAATTTCATGCTAAATGTATCTTACTTGAGTGAAACAAGGTATTAGCTATTTTTGTCGCATAACATTGCATGTACAGTTTTTAAACAGAATTAACAATTAGTTAGAAGCACAGTTGCATCACTTGGAAATGAATCAATTCCAGGCTAAACTAACAGGTGTATTCCCTAGACAGCTATAGAACACGACTAATGTGCGACAGGTGCAGCTGCAGTTCCAATGTAGGGGGCTCCCCTGCACACCGTACTGTGCTGCATTGACCCGGAGCGAACTTAGCAGGGTAGCGGGGTAAACAACTGACAACCAAACAAAGGCTTGGCAAACTGGTGTAGATAATAGCCTACACTTCAACAAAAGGTACTTCACCTCAGCAGAATGTACAAGTGTATCTTCGTGTTGTTTGACAGGTTCTTGCAAAAGAAAAGCCATGCGAACACTTGAATAGTGCCCTCTGCAGGTTGTAGCTTCTTAAAGTCCCAGTTGTTGACCATGATAGGCGACCAGACAGCGGCGCCCCTATCCACAGATGAACCACAAGCCATGGGATTTCTTCAGCTTATCTAGTTTCAAGAGGTCCTAAATGCGAGCGCACCTACCTTTGAATAGTTGCACCTATACCCCCTATAATGACGCCATCAGCTTTTACTAGTTTTAGCACAGATCAGCCAGGAAGACGATCAGTGTGAAGCTGTGAGGGGAGAATGCTATATGGATCGTTTTCAAGGCCATGTTAGCTGTAGTGTGTTCCAGAGAGGGCATTTCATCTTTTGGTATATTAGAGCTCTAGCTTGGAGACAAAGACTAAGTTATAGGTCTACTCATTTTCTTCCAAACGTATAAGTAGATGATAGTTGTCTGAATAATATAACTCAGGGTAGGTTGAGAGGAAAGAATGCTGGAGGGGAAACTCTCAAGGCCGTGTAACAGGCATGGCCATGAAAACATGGTGTGACCTGATATGGGGGTTTTCTTTTCAAAACCTGCAGTGTACATAGTTGTAAGGGTAGAAGACGGTGCTGCTCTGAGGCACATGCACTTCACCTATACTGGCTATAGCTGTCTTTCTTGGTTCAACGTAGCTAAAATAAGATAGGTAGCTTTAATTCTAGTAAGTTAAAAGTACTCCCCGCACCGAAGGTGCATAAGGCGGCGCCCATCTCCATTTCTGTAGCCCTGGGCCACACAACTTTTTGCAAGTCACTACAGCAGGGGGCTAGTCCACTGGTAGTGAAGTGTGTTTAACTTCCATACCCTTTCCCAAATGCTGAGTGCTAAGCAGAGAAAGCAGTATGTACCATTTTTAGAGTCTTTGGTATGACCCGGCCGGGGATCGAACTCACGACCTACCGCATGCAAGGCGAACACTCTACCCACTCGGCCATTGCACCGGCTTCTAGTAAGCCACAAATAATTCACATAACACTGCAGATATAAAGTTTTACTATTGTTGCTTTTCCAAAACTATATTGTTGTATCAAGCTTGGTGTATTGAAGCATGAGAGGAAAAAAGCATCACATCCTTTCTGTCTGAACAGTATTTTGTCTCTAAAGCACAGCAGGTGTTTCGAGTAATCAGTTGGTTTAGGTATGAAGGTTTGGCGGATGGTTCATCCCGTTATTGTTACATATCTTAGTACTTGTAATAGGGAATTAGTAGCATTGGTTGATAAGTTAAACATAATTGCATCAGATAGAAAAAGTCTGATATCAGGCTTCATTCTATGTATGGATATTCAACAGGTGTATCTGCAGTTCCGATGTAGGGGGCTCTTCTACACGGCCTAGTCTGTGGCCCTGACCCCAAGCTTACCTCGATCTGTTTACTTTAGCATCAGGGTAAACAAACAACGTAGAAGCCAGACAGAAGCTTGATAAACGGATATAACTGACACTGTACACTTTAACTAAAGGTACTCCATGTGTGTTTTCATATTGTCTGACAGTCTAAGCTATAAGCAACATGATTTAGGACTGGAGAAATGTGCAAGCAAGCGCCAAAGTGACGTCCATGTGAAGATTGTCCTCTGCTCCAAACAGTCCCAGACACCCTGCAAGGTGGCTGTCAGGGAGCGGCGGTCCTGTCTGCCGAGGAACCAGAGGCCATGGGACTTGTTCAGTTGAACTATTTTCAAGAGCTACTTCTATATAAATGCGATCACACCTACCTTTGAACAGATGCACTTTAATAAATCCCCTGTACAGACGCCCTCGGACTGTTGATCACATATCATTGAAGAAGAAGATCAATGTGAAACTGTAAGGGGAAAAGGTTGGAGGGGGGTTCAAGGTCGTACTGCATTGTTATATTTAGTGTGTTACAGAGAGGTATTGCTTTTGTATGATATAACTGTAGCTCAGAGACTTACTAGACAAAGACTAAGCAATGATCTTTAATTCTGTTCAGAACGTATTAGCAGATGATGGTGATAGGTGTTTTTGACTGAATAACATAAATAGGGGCAGGTAAGATGGGCAGGGACCAACCAATATAAAGCTTGAGGGGAACAGATGCAGGAGGGGAACTTCTCAAGGCCATGAAAACATGCTGTGACATGATATGAGAGGCTTTCTTTTCACATCCTTTGATGCGTGGCGTGCTGCAGTTTGCACAGCCGTCACTAGGAGGCACTGCTTCTCTGAGCTACATGTACTCACAGTTACAGCTGTCTTTAATTGTTAAAATCAGCTTTAAAAAATTGTCAGCTCTCGTAAACCACTAAGATAAACTATAACTTAACAGTGTAAAGAATGATTTTTATACGGTACACAATGGATTGATATGAAGATATCTTATTATTTAACAGTCACCCTCAGTTGTTTCTCAAACACACATGCACAGACAAACTTGCTTACTTGCTAAAGGATGTCCGTTCATGCCGAGGATGACGTCACTCCTGATTGAGTGTGTGTCTTGATTCCTGGTTTGACGTTGCGTCCTTGAGAATGAAACGACGTTCTTCATGTGTAAAACGATTATCCATGTGTAAAATGTGGAAGTTTATAGGTGCAGCAAAAGTGTGCTAGCCACCTCTCGCTGACTTTATTGAGCTACATGCAGCACTGTGAAAAAGAAAACCGAGTGCGAAAGTCTCACACACAGAGGGAGAGCGAGCGACACTCAAGATCACACACACACACACATGTGTGCAAAGATGCACAGATGCATGTACGCACGGATAGACTTCCTAGGGTTGAAAAGGTACCATCAACTACCGCATAGTAACTCCATATTTTCCTCTTGCCTAGCATCTCCTGCTCCAGAAGTCATCTACACAGAAGTGAAGAAAGACAAGAAAGACAAGAAAGATAAGAAGAAACCACCACCTGCCAAGAAACCTGCGGCTAAGAATGAGGAGAGACTTTACGACGATGTGCCAGGAGGTAGTGATGTCTTTTTTTTCAATCTCTCTATTATAATTTCCATTAATAAGATAAATACAAGTTGGTTGTTTGTTGTTGGGACAACAAAAGGCTATATCATCATAAGTGCCGCCAACCAAAGTAAAGAGAAGTTACCTAAAGAAGACAAGAGAGTTAGGGTTTACAAGGTCAGAATCAATTCAAGGAAATGACCGAGGAGTACACTTCTAAAAGTGAGTAGACCTGTTAACAGAGGCAATTATAAGCAGTTAAAACAAACGTGTTTTGAGGAGTTTAGCAGAGAAGAGGGAGATGGCAAAAGTTGCTGCAAGGGCATAAAATGCTTCTGTATGTGAACTATAAAACTATATTATAAGTCTCGTGTAATTACATGTGTTCTTATCCCACAGAGAAAAAGAAGAATCCGCAAGGGCTAATCTATGCAGAGCTGAGCGACTTCCAAGTGAAGAAGCCACCACCGAAGAAGCCGACTAAGTCAGTCCCTCCCAAACCTCGCTACGAGGACGCACCGACGGAGTATGCCTCCATAAACTGGAACGCTGCAAGACGACGGACCCAGGAACATTCGCAGAGCGAGGGTACTACTGACGATGAGGCACCGGTCAACATATGATGTTACAAATTTCCTCTTTTTCTATAATACACATTGTCAAATATCAAGCAGTTACTTGTCTAGGAGTATAGATGTAGGTCCTGTCAACTTTTGAAAGGACTTCAACAGGGATTACATTTCACCAAACATATGAAATGGAACATTTAAACTTTTATTCCCTCATCTTCGAATGCAGTTTTATAAAGGCTTTTTAAAAATGTCTTGAACACCTGGATATCTGAAGATTGCATGCCTCAAGCATTACTGATGCTGCAGTAAGACATCTCTTTAAGGTCATCATTTGTAGACATTAGAACACTTGTGTAACAATATTAAAGCGCTATGCTTTAATCGTTCTGTTCCTTACAAAAGAATTGGCTTCTTAAAAGAAACCTGGTACGGCCACATCCCTTAACCGGAATAAATGCAATATTAAAGTAATGAAGATATGGATATTATAATTAAAGTCAACTGTACATACATTGTATTTACTAAAGCAATCATGCCATTATGTGGTCAATTTATTAATTAACTTGATATGGTTTTAACAAATTTAAGAAAGCATCTAAAACTGGCATAGACTGTTTTATGTCTACATGTAGCCCGTAAAATGCTGTGAATACTCACGTAATAATCAATGTAGAATAAAGGTGCAAGCAAGCAACAAGAACTATGGCTATACAGAGTAGAAATTTTTACACTCACTCGGGTCCGCATGGTCTAGGGAGGAGCGTAGTCAAGATGACGCCCTTCTCTCTCTCTTTTTACATTACACTACGGATCCCTCTATTGAAGATGAACCGATGGCATATATGAATATTATCAATTTAGAAAAATCATATCATATATCTTTATCGCATTATGCCAGCTTCTTAGTATGCAGTGTTTATTCAGTAAATTGGACTAATGTATTATCATGCCAAGGCGACAAATACTGTCACCATGATATAGACAAATCTTTTTCATGGCAATTTTTTACTTTTGTAAAATGACCTGCAACATATTACAATGTATTGTTTTTCAAAGTAAGAGAAGATTTTGTATATTTTGTACAAATGAAGAGAATCTAATGTGGAATTTTATATTATACTAGATACTAATAAGTTTATTTTGTATGTTCTTACCCGAGGGCTAATTGCAACAAGTTACAGTACTTATGCGAAAAAAAGGTTATAAAGTACTATACAAGATAACAATTATAGTAGCAATGGAATATTCCAGTGTGCTACTAAAGAGGCAATGAATTATTTTAAAAAGGATATGGTACGAAATTGTTTGTCGCAATAATATTTTAACAGTGAAATATATTATTCAGGAAATAATAGATTCTGTGGCGTGATTTCTTTGCCTTTATGACATAAGTAGATATCATCCCCCATGTCAGGATGGCTACCTCAACGTTTGGTCTTTTTCATACAGATGATCCCTGAGAGAACTAAGTACGCGTAGGTCTTTTATTGATAATAGTGAGACGTGGAGATGACACTCATCTCCTTAAACCCACTAAAGGGACCGTTTCTCATTTAAAACACTATTAGCAAGTCTTCCCAGGCCTTCAGCTGTTCATATAAAGTAATATGTGCTATCATGTGCTATATCATGGAGAGAACTCCCCATGCTGAAGGTTTTATAGTTTTTCATTTTGTTTGATATGCAAACCAACTAATAACATATAACGGTCATGATATCAAAGCCAGGCAACACATTTTCCTTTGCTAGAAAGTTATATTTTCGGTTCCGTCAATAACCTTTCTGTGCATCACTGACGCTGAATGTCTAAGAGTGATAAATTCATAAGTCGAGCACAAATCCATGCCGAAATCACGGTCCGAACAACAAATGTTAAGTTTAGCATACCACAAAAGTGATATAAGCTGAGGTAATGCTTATAGTTGCCAGCACGAATGTGGCGGAATGGCTGCTACGTTAGATAAAGGCTACATGTCCCTATACAACCTGCGTAGCGCTGTATGAACAAAACCTGTCCTGGAAGGAAAGCACTTCAGTACCATGGCTAAGAGCAACCAGGGCATTGGGGTTGAAGGTGAAATTATTACTACAAAGAAGAGACCATTGCATGCTCACAAAGAAACACGATAATATGCCCATAAGTCATTTCGATGTGCAGTTTTAATGAATACAATTTGAAAACGTTTGTAGAACAAATGTAGCATAAATGTATAATAACATATATAGAGTATATGTAGTATAACATATGTAGAATAAATGTAGAATATATCTATAGTCTCAAAGAGACTGCTTCAGTGCCAATATCATATTACATTTGTAATAAGGCTATTTAAAGTTATACTTTAGATCGCATTGATCCTGTCACTTTATCCGATAAGAGCTTTACATAAAATAATTCAATATGACCTAGTATTTGCTTCTATATACTTCATGGA
Source organism: Branchiostoma lanceolatum (assembly GCF_035083965.1). NCBI lineage: Eukaryota > Metazoa > Chordata > Leptocardii > Amphioxiformes > Branchiostomatidae > Branchiostoma > Branchiostoma lanceolatum. Next base: position 1,455,512 of record NC_089739.1, on the reverse strand, counting down.
TGATTCGTACCCTAATTTCATGTCATCTTAGCAGCACTGACTTGGAATCAGAATTTCAGTCATTTTTTTAGATTATATTATAAATCCTTCGATACATCAGTCAATCATATTCGCACTTTAAACTTGTTGTATGAATTATCTATTACCTGAAAAAATGATTAAGAGCTCCGTGGTTTTGGAATGAATCTGTTTCATTTGTATTTGACATATACATGAATAATGTTGTAATGCAAAAATATTGCACAATTACTTTACAAATTGCTATGATTAAAAAAATTCTGAATCCCCTATAATGTTTTGATCGCAGCACCTTTTTGATCGCAGCACCTTAAAACCGATATTTTACAATTTTGCAAAATATATCTTGGAGTGAAATCAAATAAATTATATATTATATATTGTGTATTGTTATCTATTATATATTATATATTTGAAGTGCCTAAGTGATGTTGGGACCAGGTCAAGATACTTTGGACCTAAAAAACCCTCAAGTGCTCTGAATCTTTCTTGTTACAAAGTGTCCATACATGTATATTCCTACCATATTTCAACCACTAAAGATACAATCTGCCAATAAATGTATTTTGTTGGGTAAAAACACGACCAAAAAAACAGCCCATTGTTTTTCCGTTGCTGCATATAAGGTCACGATCTATCTTTGTATTCACTCGCCTCTTTGTCAATGATGCAGAATGGATATCATGAACAAACAACCGAACACAAACATCAAACAAACAACTACACAAATCGCAATAATGACAGGACATCGTAGAGATCGTAGATTTAGAGTCACGTAATGCTCATAGGAAGATCAAAGAGGCAGTCCACATCCAATTGGAACGCGCTGGGATGAACCGTACCGGAGGTTGGGAGCTGCCCAAGTCCTACCTACCCCTGCTCCGCAAGGAGGCGGGGGAGGCAAGAAGATCGTCACAAGTCTCGGCCTAGTCTCGTGTTCTCGCGAGACTAGGCCACTCCGTGAACAAGACGGACAGGAGTCGTCGAAAATTTGGAGGTGCGTATTTTCGCTACCATTTTCTAAGTCACTGTTCGAAGAATGTTCTCGTAACCTACACAAATCCTGAAAACACCAAAAGCTCCATAGCAGAGGTGATGAAGTCATCCCAAGTCCCTAGTTAGTATTTCTCGTCTGCTGCGTTTTGCAGACTTGTGTAGGTGTTCTCGTCCAAACTCGCAAGGTTAATGTAGTCCTGGGTGTGTGGAAAAAACACAAATGAAAGGTATGCCTGAGTCATTTGAAACATGAATGATGTTACAAATATAAGCATAGAAGTATATCATAATTATAATGAAAAAAATAAAGTTTCTTTCCTGCTTCTTTTTAGCTTGCTATCATCGTTCGATGCTTCTTATTGGCTACACCCCTTGATGCAAATACAACATGCAATCAAGGAAAATAAATTTCTATGTACCATCCACCTTATAAAACACATTGTATCAAAGAGGGCTATGAACAAGTGATCACTATTATGAACAAAGCTTATCATTAAACTTATCATAAGGCTTATGAAGGAGACGTTTTACTCACATGTTCATTCTCCATCAGTGTGTCCAGAGTCCGCTGGATCTTCCTGAACTCCGGTCTCCGGGCGGGATCCGAATCCCAACAGTTCAGCATCAGGGTGTAGCTAAGAAAGAAGATGTATAATAAATCTAACTCCGTTGGGGGTAAAACATTGCCTCTTGTATAAAAGATGTCATCAGGTATTCATACATATTACATTTACGTATTAAATTCAGAGAGCTGCAATTCTGGGAGATATGTTAATGTAAACGATGAAAGGCGTTTTATTTCTTGAATAATCAACCATAACATCGAGCACAAAAGACTTAGAGATACACTTTTTTAGTGGAGAAACAATGTCTTAAGGATCATCAGAAGAAGTGGAACTCACATTTTTCCATCGCAGTGCGGCGGTTTCTCCATCCTGTATCCCTGCTGCACTCCGTCCATCACTTCTCGCTTGGACATACCGGGGTATGGGGTGGCGCCTGGGGAAAAGCGATAAACGAAGTGAATCAAAAGAAGGCTGTATGGTCGTTTTATACATCGAATATTATTTGACAGTGTTATATTTCAGTTTATAATGTCTGTGAGGTTTGCTCTACATAGATACAGGAATTTCTACGTATCATAATCCTAATATATATCATACGGGTTACATGCAAAATGTTACCGTGACCGACTAAGATTCGACTTGAACAACGGTTCTTCATAATCATCTTATCCTGGTAAACCTAGCCGGATATTTACCGAGCGTGACGATCTCCCAGAGCAGCACCCCGAAGGCCCAGACGTCAGACTTGGTGGTGTACTTCCGGTGGAACAGCGACTCGGGGGCCATCCAGCGGACGGGCAGGCGGGTCTGGGGGTGATAAATGAGAAACTTAGATACATCAACAACAACATCACCAAACTTAACCGGGAGGACCTCTAATCGCAATTCAGTAAGGTAAATAGCTTATATTTAAGGTACATAGATGTACAATAAAACACAGGTCAGAACTACAAAAAAAAGTTGTATAGATAGCTACCTTAGTTGTCCTCTCATATTCGTCTCCTTCTCGCGAAAGGCCGAAGTCTGACACCTTACAGGTCCGGTCTGCGGACACCAGCACGTTCCGGGTAGCAAGGTCACGGTGGAGGATCTTTTAAAAGTTAGAACAAGTGCGTGAATTAAAATAGAATAAAGTCAGTCCGTTTGTTGCAGTCGTCTTCAGCTGAATACCATCACCATAAACAGCTATACAGACCTGTCCTTGGTACTGAACGCCGTCCACAAACACAGACACACAGACATGTCCTTGGTGCTGAACACCATCCATACTTACACACACATACAAACAGACCCGTCCTAATGCTGTACACCACTCACACACAGATATACAGACCTGTCTTTGGGACTGAATACCATGCACACAAATATTTCTGTCTGCATAGATATATCATACTTGCATAGAGTATAATATTTCATAACATGTTCAGCACGTCTTCAGCTTTCGATCAAATCAAAGGGAATCAAAAAAGATCAATGCATTTACAAAGCAGGATTTTACGTGACCGTCAAGTCGATCTTCATAACCATCGTGCAGTGACCCACTTGCTGCTATAACGTGACGTAAGTCAAAGGAGCCCAAAAGTCGGTACTGCCCGCCGTCCGTACGTTGGAAGGCGTACGAAATAGTCAGTGTAGTCAAAATAAGCTAGCTTTCTATTCTAGTTTCCAACTTACCTTCTTAGAAGACAGAAAGCTCATCCCCTTGGCGACGTCCCAGGCGAACTTGGTGAGGTCCCGTGATGAGAGGGACTTGCTGCCGCCGTGTAAGTTCCCGTATGTCTGCTGAGTGCGGCTGGTGCGGAGGCGGGACTGGAGACTTCCTCCGGACACGAACTCAAGCAGCAGGTAGAACGGTTCTGGATACGTATGAGTAGAACAGGTGAAAGGCATAAGACGTAAAGAACTGCTCTAACGGCATGCATATGGCGACATATAATCGTTGAGGTCATTTGTGAGGCCAGACATCGTGACAACACAATACAACGTTATAGGCTCGTCGTTCAATGGAAAACAAATCTCTGAACGTTACAACATACAGTTTGATATACAAATGTAAGTATTTTAAGGAAATGATCTAGTTCTTGATTGGGTGCAACTAAAAGCTGAGAAACACTTACCCGTGTCTGTACAGCAGCCGAGAAAGGACACGACGTTGGGATGAGTCCCGAGTAGTTTCAGGACCGCGAGCTCTTTGAAAAATGCAGCTGAAGTAGCCGGGGTAATCCCTAAGGAAAGTAATAAAGATCAGTAGGTCATTAAACTATCCCCACGTGTTGAGTGGTGTCCTCACATATATATTCTATGCATTCAAACATTTTACTACAAGTACAGTCCGCCAGATATAAAAGTTACAAAAATTCAGCAATCTCATATTCAAAATCTTTTGCTACTTTGTTTACAATCATGCCAATTGTTTGAGTTCTCGGGTCTGTTTCTATAGAACGATGATAGAATTTTGTTCTAAACGCCATGGTTTACCTTTAATTGTCTTTACTACCAATGTGGTTACCCCTGGTAAGCCTGCTATTTTCCAGGCCTCAGCCTTGTAGACCTCTCCGAACTCGCCTTCGCCAAGTTGATCTTTGATTTCCAGTTGATCTCGCGGGAACTCCGACGGTGTCTTTATATCTTCATACGCCGCATCTGCGGGTAGCTGTATCGAGAGTAAGGTTCTTCGGACTATGCATCTATGTGTTGTGTGCGATTGTGGTTGCAAAATTGTTCAAGATTCACAACACAAAACGCACGAATATATAAAAAAAACAACTGAAATCAGGACCGTACCTCGTTCTCACTGCGTGCTGTCAGTCCCTGATACGTGTGATCAGACTAAAAAAAAACATATCAATAAAAATCGGTTAGAAAATTACTCTAACGCTTTCAGTCCAGATAAATGGTAAACCTTCCTTTCATGTAAACTAAAAACCGAAATCACCATTAAAATTAGTTAAGATACTATTAGATGCCTACGTCTATATACATTATTTTCTACAGTAGCCGAAATTCAGCACTAACAAAAGATATTTTACTGTACTAACTGTCCTTCTGTGGGGTATTCGTAAACTCTGGTAACCATCATCTGCATTACCATGCTGAAATAAAGCACAAACAACTTATATTTCATTACCCGAAATGTAGTTGAAATCGTAAACTGTTGTAAGCAACACATACATACAAACCGTGCAAAGGGCATTCAAAGCATTTCAAAGCGCATGAAAGTCATTGTAATTGCAGATATAAAGGTTCTCTCTTACCACTCGGTCCAGTTCCACGTTATTGTGATTATTCCCAGTAGGTTTTTCTGAAACAACAATCAGCATTTGTTTTTGAAAGGCGAACACGTTTTAATAAAGTGTCATGTCAATGGGAGAATTATATGAAGAACGCATTTATCATAAATAGTAAATCCAAGTACGTTAGACCTACCAGTACCAGATTTCCTTCTCTTATAAACGAACACTCCACCCCCGATGATACCCAATAGAACCGCACCACATACTACTCCTGCGATGATGATGGCAGTGGTATTGCGTCCTCCTGTTGTAAGGGAACACGGATGACAAGTCAGTATCTTAAACCTAATCAATTGGCTCAGACATCCCTGACTCATAAATGATAGATATATTATCACCAAATTCTGAAACATCTGCGAAGGATGGAAAAGTCTTACATATATAGTCTGATATTTTTGATTCAGATATACACAATGTCATGTAATTATAATCGACCAATTTGTACTCACCAGGAGATTTTTCCTCCAATGTTCCTCTGATGACAGGCAGACCTCCCAGACTTCCTGACTGAACCTGATTATTGAGTGCACTTATAGCTTGCTGGACTTCTGACTTTGCAACGGTGGTCTCGAAGTCAGCAACTACACTGCCGGGACTGTTGGGAAATATAGTATTGAGTAGGATTAGATTAGAAGAAGCATTGTTACAAAAACAATCTATACTTTTAAAGAATGCTTTTTTATCATAAAAAAACATGACTACTCTGTTCTTTGGTTGTCTTTCTTGTACAATTCATTACAAATGTAGCAATTTATGATAATCATTATAATTACTGTATAAGGGTAATTTGTTTAACCAGGATCCATTTAATTACCTGAGTGCAAGTACTGTTGAACCTTGGTAGCCTGGAAGGTTTGCCTCTCTCATAGTGTCATCCAACTGTAGAAATGAAGGGAAACAAACAATTAAATTATTCAGTTGAATCCAAAAAAAGATCAAGCGACAAGAGGGAATAGTGAAGATCAGAAATAAATGTTTAACCATGAGTAAGTACAACTTCTTGTATTTTGTGTCAAAGCACACAATGCAGTAATTCTGCTCTGTAACTATCTGTTCTGTTTTCTCTTAGGAAAGCTTTGGAGATAAAGTGTGATAAAAAATCTATAGTAACTCACCGCAACGACTATCACATTGATGAAGTTCATGGATGTCTGTGAGTCTAGGTTGTTGTAGTCATCATGGAAATCCTGGTCAACTGTTATCTGCCCATCCAGGACTGTTTCATCTGTAGTAACATGGGAGGATGTTATCAAAATGTCTAGCAACGCTGTCATACACAAGAACGTTGTAATTTAAAGAAATTATTGAAAATAGAAACTTTCGGGACACTGTTAACTATTAAGTCAAGTTCCAAACGTACCTTCAATCAACACGTCCACAGTTATAGCGGGCACGCTTCCTGCATCGTTACTGGTTCTGAGTCTAATAGTGAAGTTGCCCTGACTTCCCAGCTGGAGTGGAACGCTGTAGGTCTTGTGGTTTTCTGACACAGGCTGAGTAACTGTGTCTCCAGGAGCCCAGTCTTTGTTTCCCAGTTTCCTGTAGTCCACTGTGTGTGTTGTCAGTAGTCCTCCATTTAACCTAGCCGTCCACTGGACAGTCACGTGTCCTTCTGGGTTCTTGGTCACGACATGAAAGTTGGTGGGGGTGGGAGGCGGACCTACATGTATGGATATCACAGGATGTTAAAAGGTTTCCATGAACAATTATCATATTAAGAATACCTAGTTTGCATCATACAGTCCTTACGGTCAATACTTGTCTTTGGAGTAAACTCATGTTTAATAAATCAACAATTGCTCTTTCATAGATATCCAACTGCTTGAACTCTCTCTATCATAAAAATAAGTATCAAGTACCTTGTGCCTCCAAAATGATGCTACTCCACCTGAGGCCCTTGGAGTTCTCTGCAGTACAGTTGTACATCCCATAATTGTCTTCCATGACGTCAGCAATGGTCAGTACCGACACCCCAGCTGACCGCTGGGTGACAGTGAACTGACCACCAGTTGTCAGGACTTGATCGTCATGTACCCACTGCATGGCAGTGATGGCGGGTTCTGCTATGGCGGAACATGTGAGGTTCACTGTATCTCCATCTGCAGCCGTGTAGGGGACGTCCGGATGGGTGAACTTTGGAGGGACTAGGAGAGAAAAATAGACATTGAACATTAAACCTGCGATGCTAGAAAATATGAATTGAAGGGGACTTTTGCCAATGATCAGGCACGTCATAAAAAGCTCCTAAAATCATATTTCTGAAATATAAAAACCAACTCACATTCCACAGTGACTACAGTGTCCCTTGACACCTCAGTGCTGCTATCCGGGATGCCATTAGCCACAGTACATGTGTAGGTCCCAGCCTGGTCATGTGTGATCCGGGTCCTACTGGTGCTCAGTGTGAAGTCCCCGGATGGAGTAGTCTGGAGTACAGCTCCACCAAATGTCCATGTAAAGCTGGTAGGGGGCTGGTTACTGTCAACTGTGCAGCTGAGGGACACGTCTGTGAACTCGTCCACTGTCAGGGCTGGGGTGATGTTTGTGATGGTGGGCGGGTCTAAAGGGTGGGCACAAAAAGTGTGAAATGGTTAGTGAATGGCTTTTCATACAGCCTTTTAATCATAAATCAACGAAATGTCTTCAATGGACAGCAGTGTATTCATAAAGCAATATGTGTTTATTGGTTTAATGTAGACAGCTGCCAAAAACACAATAACAGATAACTTACAGTGTACAACAAGTGTGATGTCCTTTGAAGGCGGGCTGTCTCCTGTTGCATCATTGGTGGCCTCACACACATACCCGTCTCCGTTGTCGTCCTTAGTGAGCGGGCTGATCTGTAGAAGACTGCTCCCCGTGCCCGGTGTTCCCACAGCCTGGTCACTCCCACTGGGGTACCAGGTCAGGGTGGGAGGGGGGTTCCCTGTGTCTGCAGTACAGGTGGCGCTGAAGGATTCTCCTGCTAGAACTGGGGACCCATCGTAGGTGACTGTCACCTCGTCTGGGGGGTCTGGGGGAGAGACGTGCACGGATATGACAAGGGTTTCTCACTAATAGACAGACACAAGCTACATGCACTTGTTTTCAATTGGCCTCACTGGGAAAAAGGAAAGCAGAAACGTCAAAATCAAAACACAAGTTTCCTACAGTGGTCACTGGCATCAACGTTATGTTATGAAGAACAACATATTACTAGACAAGTACAAACTGTACGTCAATGGCAGCTGGCACTGCAGGAAAATTGTGCACAATGTTGTATTTTGCATTTCTTTTTTTACAATGTACATTACTCACAGTAGACCAGTAGTGTGATGGTTTCAGATGGATCGTCCACCCCAGGTTGTTGTGTAGCCATGTTGGTCGCCTTACAGACATACCGGTCCCCGTTATTATCAGCTGTGAGCGGGTTGAAGACCAGGTTTCCTGCTGTTCCAACCTGCTGCTCCCCTCCCCCTGAAGTCAGCTGGTACCAGGTAAGGGTTGGGGTGGGGTTTCCTGTGTTGGTCTCACATGTAACCGTCAGGTCGGTGTCAGCATAAACAGCAGCTCCTGTGTAGCTCACTGTTGGGGTGTCAGGGGGGTCTGAAGCAGGTAGACAAAATAATTAATAACAAACTTGGAATCATGACAAACTGACATGATTTGATATAATATCTAGGATAATATACAATTATAACAGCGCATCACAAAGACTTACTAACATATTGTCCTGCCATACCTCACACTGTCTATATCTAAGTTCCAATACATTATTTATCTTTAAATAGAATATCACATAATGATATCTTTAAAACAATAGTGCAATATACAATTATAAATAGTTTCATTCAGGCTTTCACAGTGAAAAGGTCCACAATAGAGTCACAACAATTTGAAAGTCTATATCATGTCAATTAATAATTAGAATGAGATTTCATATTGTGATTAGAGCTGATAAGGTTGCACTATCATGTATGAGTGAACTCAGTAGAATACAATCAATATTACTCACAGTAGACCAGAAGCGTGATGGTTTGAGACGGGATGTCCACCCCAGGTTGTTGTGTAGCCGTGTTGGTCGCCTTACAGACATAACGGTCATCGTTATCATCTGCTGTGAGTGGGTCGAAGACCAGGTCACTACTGCCCTGCCCTGCTGTTCCAACCTGCTGCTCTACCCCCCCTGAAGTCAGCCGGTACCAGGTGATGGTTGGGGTGGGGTTTCCTGTGCTGGTCTGACAGTTGACCGTCAGGGGGCTGCCGGCATAGACAGCAGTCCCGGTGTAGTCCACTGTTGGGGGGTCTGGGGGGTCTGGACCGGAAATGAAAACACAATCATTAGATATAACCCACATGGTATTGAGAAAAAAAAGGAGCGTGTATTTTCTAATGGATATTGTTGCAAATTAGTTATCCATAATGACAAATATATATTTATTTTTTACTCACAGTATACGTCCATCTGCTTTGCAACACTAGTCTGACTCCCCGCCAGGTTCTCAGCCCTGCAGCTGTAGCTGCCTCCATCTCCGGTCTGCACATTACTGATCGTCAGGACGGAGCCGTCAGGACTGTAGGTGTGTCTGGGACCAGTTGCTATGGCAACACCACCCTTCAACCATACAAAGGAAGCAGCCGGGTTTCCAGCATCGTTCGTCTCACAGGTCAGCTGTACGGTGGAGCCCTGGAACACTGGGCTGGGCACGGTGGCGGTCGGCTTGGAGGGGGATCCTGGGTACACAACGAAATGCATATGCGTTATCTTTTTTAACGAAGAAGACCTTTATTGTACATTCGTGCCCCGAGGGGCAAGATACAGGTAATAATGAATACATGCTTTTAAATAACGTTGTATTCTGCATGTCTCGCATGGACAACAGGTGGTGTTTGGGTAGTCTGCGTAACATGACATTTCACTGTCCAGAGCTCTATTGAGCACCCTCCCCCAACACCATCCCCACATACGAAAGGTACAGAAAAAATCCATCATTAGTTGCTCTCAATTTTTTAACTTTTAAAAGCTGGCCCAGTAATCCATTTTTAGGTTTATCTTTTCCTAATCGAAATTGTGAACACTTTATATCGAACACCAGAAAGTGTCTCTGACTTGATTTAATGTTGAAGTCTTTACCACGTAATAGGGCATCCTATGAAATGTGCATGTCTCAAAATGGTTGAAAATAAACCATTTCCTGCCCAGGTTTTTGGAGTGAAGAAGAACGTGGCGACAGTTACCGAGCAAGTCGTCAGTAGTTCCTGATCTGAATAAATATGAAACCTCAATAGCAGTAAATACCCCAAATGTGTCTTTCTTAGCAACTAAACAGGCGCCTTTTCTATCATAAGGTACCGACTATCTCCAAGATTCATCATCTTGTCTCATGCTCCAACCTTACGAAACTTACAATGAAAGCCATTAGTGGGGGCGAGAGAATTCACGTTGTGAACAATTCCAAATTTGTCGACGTACAAGACATTGAGTGCCTTATAAAGTCACAATATAATGAATTATTTGGTCTGTCGCTTTAGTTTGTCTATTGATTGGTGGAGAGAATAATGTCGTTACAATACTTGGTATGTGGGTAGGTGCCAGCCTAAGCTGTGAATTAGAATTTTATTATAGCCAATATTAACCGAATAAGGTCATATCATATAGGTGTCAGTGTTAGTAAAACAAGGGACACCTTTAATGATAGGCCTCATTTGTTATTTAACATTCATCTGGTTGATGTATAAAATGATAGGAGATTTCAAATAGTTTTAAACGTAAGAGAATTGACTTACCGAGTTATCCGAAAGAGGATTAATGTGTTTTTCTTTGCATTCTGCTTATATCACGATTGGCCGACGGATTTAAATTTAAGTTACGCTGATGTATAACTTGAGTCATTATGTTTTATCTTTAAAAGTATCGGTCAAAGGAAGGCAATGAATGAAACAAAAGTACCAGACCATGTTTCATAGACAATAACTAAGAATTTTTTCATGATTTACTTGCTATTTGCAGCTCATTCTGAAATGGCGGAAATACAGAGAAGTCGCTCAGAACTGCATCACATCTGTAGGTTCCCTCGTCAGCTTGTTGCACATTGTCCAGCAACAGGAAACCTGTGGCGTTGACAGTTGCTCGTCCTGAGTAGGCTGGAGCTGCTCCAACCAGGTCAGCAACAACTGCATCTGGTGGTCCCAGTTTTGTCCAAGCTGCTGCTCTTAAAGTCAGTCCTCCGGTCAGGATCACATTACAGGACAGGGCGGCTGTCTCTCCTATCTTGGCGTCTGTCACTGAAGCTACAATTCAAAAACAACTTACAAACTCCAGTCAGATTTCAGCATAGCTGTTTGCTAATTTGTATACTTTTCTTTAACTTTGACATTATGTGACTTTTTGTAATGATTGATCACTGACTTGTTAATCGTATCAGGTCATGACCTTTTTTAGTATACATAGAATGAAGTAAAAAAAACTATCATAGTACGCGTGGATACCGTAACTGTTTCTACATTGGACGACAAGCTCTATCTTTTTTTACTAACACGCAAGTTAAACCTACCTTTTACTATCTGTTGTTGAAGGATAAGATAGTGGACCGAAATGAGGACTGTGAATAGTTGATGATGTCGAGGCATAACTGAATGCTCTGTTGTTACGCTGTTAGTAAAACTTTACAACAGGTACTTCCGGGTCGACAATTCGTACTCTCCGATTACAACTATCGGGCACAGAAACAAGCTCATGATTCGGCGTCGGCCACAAGTAAAGAAACAGCTACGCGTTATTTTCCCTTCTATCAGGCATAGAATTTCAATAAAAAAAGTAAGATATCTGACAGAACAGCACACCACAAAAACCGCACATGTCAATGAATTGACTTCTAAATAGTATGTACAGTTCAGTATCCAACATTGATCAAAGTACCAGACAGACACCTCAAAATTTTTACTAGTGATATGACACCTACCCACATATCAAATATCGTAGTAATCTATCCAGGAGTTCTTGAGTTATGCTGACTACAAAAATCCGAAAACACTAACACATAGACTGACAGACATAGACAGACACACCAAAAACAACATCTCCATTTTTCATGGAGATAATAACTTTAAGAAGAACTGAGTTATCATGATTTACTTGCTATTTGCAGTTCAGTCTCTACACTTGGCCGTGAAGAGAAGTCACTCAAAGTTGCACGACAACTGTAGGTCCCCTCGTCCCCTTGCTGTACATTGTCCAGCAGTAGGAAACCTGTATTGTTGACAGTCGCTCGTCCTGAGTAGGCTGGAGCTGCTCCAACCAGGTCAGCGACAACTGCATCTGGTGGTCCGAGTTTTGTCCAAGTTGCTGCTCTTAAAGTCAGTTCTCCGGTAAGGGTAACATTGCAGGACAGGGCAGCTGTCTCTCCTGTCTTGGCATACGCCACTGCTGCTTTCATTACATGCAAAGAAAGTTACAAAACTGTTTATGGACCATTTAACGCGTTTTCTTAGTCGATTCCAACTCGACTAAAAACGTGTTTGTATGTTGGGCCATTGGCTGTGTTTACACACGCATTTTCGAATTCGACTCCAGGTCAACTCAGCCGAATTCGATTTCTAGTCCGCGAAGTGACTTGGAACGCACAGACTATCAACAACATTGTTAAAAAGAACAATGCAGCTGAGAGGTCAGAGGTCAAAATCAATACCATATCCGTGTATGCATGTACATTTGCTGCAAGGGTCTGTTTATGTTTTTGAATGACATCACTAAACCTTTTTAATGATTGGCCTTTTTCCTAAAATAGCTTTATTCAATGGTCCTTATAGTAATATCAATTCTATCATTACAATGTACTTAGATCAAGCTGTTCGCCAAGTGTAAAATTATTATTCAACTAAACTCCTTCGGAAAAAAAAAGCCTAGACATCTGCAATAGGCGTTACACAGGCATGGGCACTTAGTTAGAAAAGGAATATGAGACAAAACTTACATTGCACTGTATTGTGCTGTATGAAGAAAGAAGATCCTGAAACGAAGGCGATGACCAGTACTTGTAGCTGACAATTCATGCTTAATACAGGTACAAATGTAACCGCACGGTACTTCCGGGTCGACTATTTGTAGGCGCCGATTACAGGACTGGTATCCCTTGCGGAATCAAGGCTCAGCGGGGCTTTTGAAATGAAATTCTCCATTTTTAATCGAACGTTTTAGAAGATTCCCAAACGTTTAAGTATTTAGGGAAAAGGCCGATATTTCAGTCATATTGATAAGCACTAACGTTACATGTAATAGATAACGTTTAAATTTTGTGCCAAGCGAAATTCATCAAAATTAATATAAAGATAGTATATCTTCAAATTTAACAGAACTGGTCATAATGGATGTAGGCGCGCTATTTTTGTTGTTGTATAGCACTGTCTGTTTATCTGTCTGAAGTCTATATTTATGAAGAGCCAGATGTACAGTTTGCATAACTAGAAACTTTGACCGTTTCAAATATATCATAAATAAGACTCAGACTCAGAGGGTCAGTCAAGTCAAGTCTATAGGAGAGTGATCTGGTTCTGCTAATGATTTTTTTCTGAATGCAAAACATAATAATCATGCAGCCGGGTTGCCAGTATCGATTATCTCACAGGTCAGATCTTCTGTGGAGCCCTGGAACACGGGACTGGACACGGTGGCTGTCGGCTTGGTGGGGGATCATGGGGGAAATAGGCAGTACTGTCATTTCAGATTATTTAATCAATTTGATAGGTAATATATACTCTTGACTTTCGTAATTGGTCATCAGAAGCTAAGCAAAATGTGTGCCCATTGTAAGTTTGGCTAGTGATCGCGACACAACGTTGGTTTGTTTGTTTGCTTGTTAGTATTGCATACCGGTAAACCACTTCATGGCGTAGCACACAGTACAAGCTGTATATCATTTATTTGATCCGATCACACCGGGAAGGGCCCCTACTCTTTCTAAAAGTTTGTGTGTACTCTTACACGCTCGACGTGTGGCTCTTCTATCCGACAAACGTCCCTCATCGAATCTAGGTCAACGAGACAAATCAGAGGACCCCGGATTCGAACCCAGGACCTCTGGGTTCTGGGCCAATACACTGCGCCTCTGCGACGCCACAAAAGCTAAGCGCAATGTCCTTTTATTGTCAAACGAGTGATCGAAATGCAAATTTCTAAACTTTTGTCAAATTCTAACTAAACTTTTGATGTTACAAGATCTCGTCATTAACTTACTCAGGAATTCATTTCTTGAAAAATAAAACTCATTCCAAAAGTAAATCTTACCATGACAAAATATGTTGAATAAACATTGTATAATATCATTATCGAACGTTATCGCATCAATTGCTTTACTTCTCTTCCCATCATCTTATCTAATTACCCCGTGAAGGAGGTCAGTGATCTCCGACAGCTAGGAGTATTGTGGTTGGTCATGTACGTTCGTAGCTATTACTAACGATCCCTTTACTGCATTGGTATGTAGTTTGGTATGTCATCTGCTAGTATGCGATGAGACGATGCACGCTGTTCTTGGTCTACACTCTAGGGGAAAACAGCGGACAGGGCGAACACAGGCGCACGATGGATACAGGATCCCAAGCAGATACGCTCCCCGCCCCCCCCCCCCCCCCCCCCAAAAAAAAAAAATTGAAAAAATCGCTGTGGGAAGGACTGCAACGGAGGCTAGGTTGGAATTGTGAATTGCTCAAATGTTATTTAATACCAGCTTAGGGAACTGATTCTTTGTCTTCTTACTTGCTATTTGCAGTTCAGTCTCTACACGTGGCAGTGGAGAGAAGTCACTGAGAGTTGCATCACATCTGTAGATCCCCTCGTCGGCTTGCTGCACATTGTCCAACAACAGGAAACCTGTGGCGTTGACAGTCGCTCGTCCTGTGTAGGCTGGAGCTGCTCCACTCAAGTCAGCGACAACTGCAACCGGTGGTCCCAGTTTTGTCCAAGTTGTTGATCTTAAAGTCAGTCCTCCGGTCAGGATCACATTACAGGACAGTGTAGCTGTGTCTCCAACAGTGACACAAGTAGCATCACCTATGTCAATAACATGATGGGAAGGGATCCTAACCTGAATTATGCTCTTCAGGGGTGATGAACTCATTACTTGGAAATAAACAAAAGTGGTAATGCTACTCCTATCTAGACGTACGCCACTGCAGCTCTGATTACAGTCAATTCATAAAATTGTCAGCCCCTTCATATGATTTCAACATTCATCATGCCAAGTCAGATCAAAATTGATATTTACTTGAAACAATATTTCCTTGAATGACATCACCAGAAACTTTAATACTATTGTTAGCTCATTTACGTAAAGTGCTGTATTCTGTGGCCCTCGATAAAGTAGACTTAAGTCTAGTAGACTTAGTCTAGTAAATTTTCAAAGTTATCCTACCTGATGCACCTTTGTGCATGATAATTCTGCTACATCAATCTGTCCACCAACAAGTCTATGAGATAATGCTCAACTGCCCTCCTTTAGAAAAAAAAACGTCTATATGCGTTACGTAAATATGTCATTTGACAAACTTTCCAACACTTCTATAAAATGAATCTGCTACAAAACCTACCTTTTACTGTACACTCCTTAGGAAGGAAGGAAGAACCGAAAACGAAGGTGATTAACAGTGCTTGAAGCTGACAAGTCATGTTTTAAACCAATGCACGTTTGCTACCCGGCAAACAAAGTTTTCAACAGGTACAAACATAATTTTACTTCCGGGTCGACTATTTGTAGGCACCGATTACAGGTATCCCTTGTGGAAACGAGGCACGGCGGTATATTTGAA
This sequence comes from Branchiostoma lanceolatum, assembly GCF_035083965.1. Taxonomy (NCBI): domain Eukaryota; kingdom Metazoa; phylum Chordata; class Leptocardii; order Amphioxiformes; family Branchiostomatidae; genus Branchiostoma; species Branchiostoma lanceolatum. Next base: position 1,439,857 of record NC_089739.1, on the reverse strand, counting down.
ATAATGACAGCATTGAATAATACAGAGACCGTAACGTTAACTGTTAAGTGGCTTTCGGGTTCTGTTACGTGGTGATTATTGAGGAACAAAGTTTAAGGTATTTTTTTTTTTCATTTCATATTAGCCCCCGTTTCGTTTTGGTAACTTGACATTTGTCTTACAAATAATACAGCATGCATATTTTGGTCCAACAACCCCGAGGAACCTCCAGATAAACTAGTCAAATGCTATATATCATATTTATAAACGACTAAAGAATAGAATTTAATGAACAGGTTGTAATACAGTAACTGATTACTCCACCATCCTGAAGTCTGACATCCTCCTAGATTACTTCGACGTCTTCGACTGCCATACGTTTTCCAGAGAACCGTGCCAGCCATTTCCTCGTTATATTTTGTCTGTCCTGCCAGTGCCATGCTTTATTTGACTGAATTGAATAGCCACACGTGGTGCATGATGCAGACCTTTAGTATGTTTTACAATAATATTATTGCTGAAGAGCCAGGTCAATTTTTGGCTGAACAACTATTTACACATAAACTACGGACATTTTTTCAAGATTGGCCCTAGAGATCCTATCATTATTCAATTCATTCTGTTAGACCCTGTTCTTAATGTCGAGTGCCCGCCCCTTATTTTTTTAAAGAATTATAATCTTAACATAGCTGGTTGTGTAGGTGTGGAACGATCATTAGGTGACTTAATCATGGGGCAAACTTTTGACATAGTCACATGCAAGAAGATAAAAAGAGTAGCCCAGAGTGAGTTGCATTATCTTTGTCAATATTAATAACATATGTAGCCTACCCTCAAGCAAACAACAGGAATGCTGGACAGAGCAGTACAAAACTTGCATTTATTTTTTGCAGAAAACACGATAAATTTCAAGCACAAGAATTCATCAGAGTACATCTAATCAAGAATAGAATTACAACATTCACTGTTGATCCAGTTACGAAACACTTTGACACTCAACGTCTTGCTTTAGCAAAATTATTATAAACAAACTGCCGCATCCACCACAGCAAACTCACATGTTATAAACAGATGTAACTATAAAAACAGTTGCTGTACATCTTATATGTAACATTAACACAGTGACCAGTATACTGAATATAAATGAAGAGATCATGATCGGAAATCTCGTTGCCAGCTACTGGAGTGTACACCATACACCTCGTAAATTCTTCTCATAAAACATAAAATTTTCAGAAATTAAATTTTCTCTCCTTAGCAAAGTCACAGAGAAACAAAACAATCATTTCGCCATGTATATGACAAACATTGTTAAAATCATACGAGGATCTGTACAATATTACATTTGCTTATTGGTCTATGATTAGATCACAACATATATTGTATACAGAGTCAGAACTAAGATATACCATGTCTTTCTCATTTTAGACAATTACTAATTGAAAATAACTGCATACACTAAAATCCTGCAGAGAAAAGAATTTATAACACCATATTTTAGACAGTCAGTCTAAAAACTAGTTACGACAAAGGAACAGGAAAAAAGACAAGTGACAATTGTTTTAAGGGTTTCATGGAAATTAAAAAAGAAATTCGTTGAACAAATTCATCAGTCACGTGTCATAACAGTTACAAGAATATTCCTCAAACAGTGACTTAAAAAGAAAGGTAGGGTCTAGACTAGGTCATGCCGTGAACAAGACGTACAGACTAGACATTGGAGGTGCGTATTTCCTACCGTTCTTTTTAAGTCACTGTTTGAAGAATATTCTTGTAACCAATATATAATATACATTGTATTTGGTAATTTTTTTAGGCATTTGAACCAAATTTGTAACTATTCAGTTATTGGCCACTAGCCTGTGTAACACAAGGTCTCACTGTCCAGGGCTCCATGGAGCCCCTCCCTGTAGAGGCCTGACCACAATTATGTGTGTAATAACTCGCACCTTACCTATTATCTGTGCAATACTTGACTGTGGCTGAATGAAACTTCACCTACAGCTGCAGACAACAATATTTAATCATTATCATCAATAGGATGATAAAGGTAGCGAAACATAGAAAGCTAGGTAAAATCTTGAAGTACGAAAACGCACATCTAAGTCATGCTAAGAATAACAATCTTCTTTCAAAGCAGATATTTGTCTTTTGTACCTTACTAAATCTTATCACAAAAGAGGCAGATGTTTATTTTACGTGTACAATTAGAAGATGTAGAAGATGCTCGTGGAGTCCAAGTAATAGTATGTTTCCATGAAAGTTTAATAGAATGAACCAGTAAATTTTGTAACCTTTGAAGGCTTAACAAGGACACTGTTCCAAACATTCTTAATAAACATTTAGATTTTCGATAATTTCATAGATTCACTTTTATGAATATAAAACTTTTTTTCATAATGTACATTCATAACCTGATAACTTCAAAGTTTTAAGATATATACATATTCATTCATGTTTTCTTGAAGATAATGGTCAAAACTAGGCCAATTGTAAATAGTTTTTTCTTCATGTCTGATATCTTATAACTAAACTATTAATGTCCCTTTAATAGTTTCAATCTAATCTGTTATATTAAAACTTTGCTTCTATTCACACATGCCAGGATACGTTTGATCTCTGATGGTAACTATCATTATCATAATTATCAGACCTACCTTTAGCTTCAATCTTTTTGGTAACTTTTTTTTATCTCAGTCGGTGTTTGTGTTAGATTCTGAATATGCTTTATGTATCTAATATTTGTGACAGCCTTTCTCTAGTAATGAAAACAGGACCTGGGAATTATATTACTCTGAAGTATCAAATTGTCTAAAAGATTTATTCATCAGTTCTGTGCCAAGACTCTTAAAACAAGTTTTTGGAGACCTCATACCTCAATTAGATATTTTGAGGCTTTGTAGATTTATTCTTATATATTCTGTAATTGATGATACAAATAAAGCCATAATTAGAATAATCTATATAAAATTATTGTCTTCTCTACCAAAATTGAATATATTGCATGTTAGAAAGTGCTTCCCTTTGGAAGAACATTATTTTGTATATGTATACATTTTATCAAAAATAATGCAAATCTATGCATAGCCGTGGTATGATCTCTTTATGATCTAGAACTGGTTATGATCTCACACTCCAAAAAAAGAAGTCAGAAAATATCCGACTCAGTATCTTAGCCTTTGGGTTTGTCATCTTCATCAGAAGCATGGACTTCATTCACCTGTATGTGGGGGAAAAAATAAACAGTCTGGAACTGGATGTCAAAATGCACATTCTTCTCACATAATGCTGTTACATGGATTTAATAATATTTTACATGATCAAAGACAGATAAGACATAATTCAATCATTCTTGCCTGTATTGAGGATAAGACAATTTTTCCTTTGACGTGAAATTAAAAACATGATACATGACTTGAATGTACAATGTAATTTGGTTTGGTTTTTCATGTTTTTGACAGTAAATTGCAAAACAAATTACACTGACTGGTTAGAGATGCATGTGACAAATATTGACAATTGGCTATTTGAAATTCCAGCATTACATAGTGAACACTCAACACAAAGACACACCACATAGCAACAAAGAACACTCACACAACCAAGAGTATGTACAATTTTTTCTGCAGCAGAAGTGCAACACCCTTGGATCTGATCAATCAACAAGATTTAAAGCTGGACCACTGACATTACTAACACACTTATATGTACTCACTTTTTGTTATCTGTTATCTTTACACGCCTAATAAGATCAGTCGCAATTGCTACAAACCTTTTTTCTTTTCTTTTTCTTTTTTACTTTTTTCTCTGCTGGATTCTGCTTATCTTTTGCTATTGGTGCAAGCTTGACTTGGTGAGATTGGCCCTCTCTAATCATGAAGACTACTGGTACATCACTTTTGGGTGCATTGTTGCCATGCAGAGGAGAGCTACATGCAAGAGAAGAAGCCATGCTGATTAATCAGGGTATGTGCTCATAGAGGATGTACAAAAATGAAAGCTGCAGTTTGAATGCAATGATTCAAAAAAGAAACTTGCCCACTAAGTATACTGTCATCATGAAGAATGATTTACCATTTTGCAACATATAGCTATGAAAGCAGAGGGAAAGACAGGTCAGAAACATCTTTAAAGTAGACAAATCTAGAAGTTCAAGACATTTTTGTGCAGACATGAGCTGTTTTTACTTATTGATTTCCGGCACATTTAGGACCAAATCAGGACAGATGCAAAATAATGTTCTCAGTAGGGAGAACATCTGCATCTGGTAACCTACATATGGTTCACTGCCCATATCAGAAGTTGTACATTCAGATCTACAAACAATAGAGAGCTCCTGACCCTGAACAAAGAAGGAGGGACAAAACGAACATGAAACCAGATAGAAGGAGGCATGCGCTGGACAAAGGTACACACAGATGACACATACATGCATGATATACTTACATGCCTGCGTCAGGCCTTCCAGCTGCTGGAAGAAAATCAATAAATGTTACTTTAAAATATGATAGTATGGTTCAGTTATAGGAGCTATCAATATATGACTCTAACTTAGGCCATAGGAAGTAAATTCAATGTATGACATCCACATAATTATGCATTGATTCAAACCTGATCTAAAAAAAATTGTTACCCTTTATGTGTGTGGCTTTGACACTAGTGATGTAGCCATTGGTAATATAGTAACAGTGTTGTCTGAATTCTGAAGGGAAACTAGTGTGGTAGCCTTGAGCGCAGCTGTTATAGTGATACATGGTACATTTGTAAGTACTACCTTTTAGAGTCACTTTCTGTGCCTCTTGAACACTTACTCTTGAAGTCTTATTACAATTTGACTGTATAGTTTGTTTTTTTGAAAATTCAGGCCTCTTTTTTTTGCTACTTGGATTAATAATATTTTGGAGTCTGTAGAGGATGTCATCTATAGGATTTATTTGCTGTAGCTTACCAAACACTGTAACTTCTACAGTTTCTGAATCGTTCTTGTCGCCCTCTTCATTGGTTACACGAATCCGGACTTCATATGCGCCATCTTGTTGAAAGTCGACCGTGCGCTTATAGAGTGGATAGTTGTCGGAGATCCCAACTGGCTCCTCTGTCCACTTGTTACTGCCTCGTGGCCTGTACAGAATTTTGTGAGCCTCTTTGGATTTAGCAGTCCACTGAATGTCCACCTTTTGGCTGGACTGGACAGTGTTTACTGTTATATCCACTGGGACTTTCAATGCACCATTATCCAAGACTGGAAGAATAATGAAAAAAAAGTTAGTATAAGTTAATGTTATGTCACGTTTTGTAATACCGAGTTTTTTTTTTTTGACATACCAGTTGACTGCTAATAAAAGTTGTCTAGCTTAAATCATGATTTAAAAAAGGAGACTTCAAAATGGACGGTTAGAAACACCAAGATTTAGTCTTGTAAGTCAAATGTATTTAGTGAACTTCTGCAACCTCATACCTTTGCAAATTGATGTTTAATATTCTTCTCAATGATACAGTGAATTAGGTCTTTAATTGCATGAATCATATCTGATTCAGTAAATCATCTTATCTACCCATATGGCAGATGTTTTCCAAAGTATGAATTTCAAAGTCTCATCTTAGCAAAGGTTACTCTGAGTCAGTATTCTAGGTCTGAAGGTATGTATTATTGTTACCATGGTTATCTACGTTCAACTTGGCAGTACTTTCATGATCCAAGGGCATTTCTCATAAATTAAATGTTGTTTGTTTAGATCAGGCTCAGATTTGCATGATTTATGTCTAATAATGGTCACTAATGCTGCAAGTATGAAAGTCCAATTTTTCACCAGTATGGAGTTATTGTATTTTCTCAATAATAATACACATCAGGTGTTCATTACCATAGTTGAAATCAATCAATATTCATCTCTCAGTTACATATTTCAAATGTTTGAGAGTCCTTTCATTAAATGCAGCAGATTCATCCAATTTCCTCAACAAGTATGCAGATTGGCACTTGACTTGCAAAATCAAATAATATAAATCATGAAAATCATCACCCATAGCCTGAGTACTAACCTCCGTAGTGACCGCTGGCTCAAAAGAATTCGCTTGCTAACCACGGAGTCTGACCCTGCGCGTATCCGTCACGGCTGTTATTCAGATATTCGTTTAGATTTTGAACGAGCTCGCTGATTGGCCCCATTCGTCTAAGCCCCTCCCCATGCCACACTGTTCTTCGTAACGGGTAGGTTCTAAGAACTGAGACACCTTAGAACGAAAAATGGCACTACGCAAATGAGGCCCCGCCGACCGAACGCAGCTCGAATTCCCCTCATTACGTTATAATGAGACAGCCGTTAAGGATACGCGCAGGGTCAGACTCTGTGGTTAGCAAGTGAATTCTTTTGAGCCAGCGGTCACTACGGAGGTTGGTACTCAGGCTACATCACTCAAGCTGTCTACATTAAAAAATCATATGATGATCTGCCAACCTCATCTTGAGTTATTCTCTTTTCAATTGGCACATTGTATGAACACAAAATTACAATGCTGACACTGAATCAATATCATCTTACCCCTTTTCTTCTTCCGCTGAATGAGGAGAACAACAATGACCACCACAATCAGGATGACAGCAAGAAGTACACACACTATTATCACTGGAAGTTTCCAATCTGTTACAACAGAATGACAGGCATTGATTAATGGTTATGAGTGATGCATTGTTTGTCAGTCAAATTAAAACATATCTTGGCTGTTCAATAAATAGATCAAGGAAAAATAATCTCTGTGAAAATGTTCAAAAGTACAGGTGACCATGCTTGACATATTTGACAGAAAGCCAAAGAGTTCCATAGTTATTGACTCTTGCAGGATTATGTTGAAATTTCTAACCTGTAACTGTGACAGTGAAAGTGCCACAGCTTACTTCCCCTATGTCATTTGAGGCCCAGCAGCTGTACTTCCCAGCCATGTCACTAGAAATGACCAGTGAGTCTCCTGTCTGGTTTGGATGGCCCTCTCTTACCCACGTGATGACAGGTTCTGGGTTTCCCTCTACTTCAGCTGAAACTGTAGTACTACCACCGTCCAGTTTGTCCATAGTGACATCTTGAGGAGAGGACATTACGATAGGCTGATCTGAAGAACAAAACAAACCTGTTTAAACATTGCCAATGTTATGATAACAGGACCTTGAGAATGTTTTGAACTTTTGGCCTATATATCACTCAGTTGAGAAAAGTTAAGCTATTAAGCATTAAGCTACATGTTGTAAAATTACAGTTTTAGAATTACTGTAATATACTATACATATACAATGATCATGGTACTCAAATTGTAAGATTTATCAAAGAAGACACAATGCATAATATGTGCGATTGATTTTACTGGTAATTGTAAAGGTTATGTTGAAAATGAAAGCAATCTATTTGGGAATCAAGTGAAAAAAATGTGCTGTCTACAATAATTGTCAACAATACCATGTGGAGCATTTTTAAAAATTGACAACAACTCACATCTTGGAACTCTAAGGTCTGTGGTACAACTTCCCTGTCCCAATGAGTTGACTGCTCTGCACACAAATGTGCCCTCATCTGCTTTCCTGACATTGATGACAACTGTAACTTCACTGTTGGTGATATTGGGAGTGGCACCACTTGGTAGATCTTCCCAGTCAAATGTAGGGGAGGGGCATGCAATGGTTGCACAGACAAGGGTGATTGTCGCAAATTCATCAACCGTCACAATGCTAGGACACGTTACATTTTGAGGGAGGCCTAGATAGGAGAATAAAGGAATGTACACAATTTAAGAGTCAAAAAGATTTTTGTTTACATTCTAATAGAATGATACAACTACTATAAGAATCCTAGTATGAAATATATGAGAAAGCATGCTCTTGGCATGTGGTACTTGTAAAAATAACTTAAACTGCAGGTAATAAACAAATTCCACACACACATAGTAAAAGTTAGAATCTCAATATAACTTTTATTTGATCACAAGCAAACCAACAAGGCCCAGGCATGATGAGACTTACTTGCTTCCTCCGTCTTGGTCTCAACAGTTGGCAGTGAAGAGAAATCACTGAGAGATGCAACACATCTGTAACTTGCCAAATCAGCTTGCTGTACATTGTCCAGCAACAGGAAACCTGTGGAGTTGACAGTTGCTCGTCCTGTGTAGGCTGGAGCTGGTCCCAGCAGGTCAGCAACGAGTGAATCCGGTGGTCCCAGTTTTGTCCAAGCTGCTGATCTTACAGTCAGTCCTCCCGTCAGAGTTATGTCACAGGACAGGGCGGCTGTCTCTCCAATAGTGACACAAGTAGCATCACCTATGTCAGAACATGATGGGGAGAGATTCGTACCAGAATTATTCTTTTAGAAGGTGATTTCAGGGAACTTAATTGAATTCCATGATCACATACATGTACCTTTGCCAAATGATGCCCTTTTTTTAAAGTGGGGTAGTATAAATGTTTCTCATGATTGATAAGACAAATACCTTCAAACTTTCCTAAAAGAAATACACAATTGATAACAAAGGTGGATCCGCTAGAAAAAAATGAGATCCTACAGATTGTTCAAGTCCACGTATAATGAAGAAAAGTATCTAAGTCTCGAAAATATACGGCATAGGACCGCGGTCACAAAACTCCGGATCAGCTGTCACAAACTTCACATTGAAACCGGATGGTAATATGCCATAACCGCACTCCGCTGGAACAACGAATATGTAGACAATGTAATGTAAATAGGATAGAGGACGAGGAACACTTCCTATTATAAATAGAATGAAGTCGACTATACAACGAAGAGAGAGAGCTGCGCTTTCTAAAATAATAAAATGTAGGTTTCTGCATTTCATAAATCTTGGCAATGCGGAAAAATTCATATTTCTAAAATAAACTAGAGTTCCACAAACACATTATCTTCGCCAAATAATCGAGGCTTATCATGGAGAGTGATTAATATTTACGTGCTTATCACCCCCTGCAAATTTGATCATGCACCATACCATTTGGAAGTTATGATGGGGCGAATGAGTCCAGTCTAGATAGGGTTTAAATCATTTGGTGGTACAGGACTAGTATATGTGTAGAGTGTGCTGATATATGTTATAACTGGTCATGAAAAATATGAGTATGTTGATATTATATGGGCCACAAAGGTTCGATATTGCAGTGTTGAAAGTTGAAAGTGATGATGAAATAGTACAGTCAATACATATGAATAGAATAAATCTGTCGCGTTTTTAGGTGTTTTTAGTCAGGCTATCTATTTTGTCCCCATTTCATTATGTCGCCAACCGTGTTGAAAAAAACACAGCAGGACCCACACCTCTGCTTGGAGAATAGTTTATTTATTTGACCTACATGTACGTTTATGCAAGGCCATTTGTTTACATGACCTGACACTGTCCCATGTCCCATTGAAATGCAGTGGGTTAACAAACTTTCCTTACTAATTATGCAAATTAGCTCCTGATTTGCATAATTAGTCATTGATAATGTAAATCACCATCTGAGCTCTCTACATACCAAAACATCACGACGATCTGTCGACCCCTTCTCAAGTTATTCATGTCCGAATGTAGAAACAAAAAAACCCACTGCAGTTCTTAACAAGCCGCTAGGGGGCCCAAACTTACAGAACTTACTTTCTGTGGCATGAACTATCTACCACACAAAAATCATGACCATAGCACTTTCAGAAAATATGCCCCCTAAATTTTGAAGCTCCGCTGCAGTACCTTAGGTACTCGCTAGAAGGCCCATTATCGAACTTGACCTTCCTTTCTGTAAACCCTACCCATCCACTAAATATCATACGGATCCATAAACAGCTTATCGAGTTATGCTGGCGACATACAAATACACATCCACACAAAGCCCGCTGCAGTACCGACGGAAAATACCAGGGGAACCATTTTTGAACTTGACCCCCATTTCCACAACATCTACACACCTGCAAAAAATGATGAAGATCCATAAACGTTTCCGACAATTTTTTTGCCTACATACAAACACAAAAAAAATCAAAGTCTGCTGCAGTACTGTTGAAAAACGCAAGGTGAATCATTTTCTAACTTGACCTTCCTTTGCACAACCACTACACACCTACCAAAAATCATAAAGATTCATTGAAGCTTTCTTGAGTTATGCTCCTGACATACATTCAGACCCACCCAACAGATTTTTAAACCGAAAACATAATCTTCTCCGAGTACAAGTACTCGGCGAAGATAATTAGATAAACCCTTGATTATCAAACATACCTGTATTTACACTATTACTAAGAAGCGAGAAGAGGCCAAATTAACGTAATCATTACACTACTGCCAGCTTATCATTGTATGTATACATACATACATACATACATACATACATACATACATACATACATACATACATACATACATACATACATACATACATACATACATACATACATACATACAGACACACACACACACACACACACACACACACACACACACACACACACACACACACACACACACACACACATACATACATATACATTATGTGTGAGCCTGTGTATTTGCAAACTGTGATGTTTTCTGTTTTCACCTGTACTGAACCCAGTGGGTATGTGGGTATGTGTGTGTGTCATTCATTCATTCATTGTGTCATATGTTCAAAATCATTTCTTTCCGCTTTCTATCCATAGTAAGTTTAGATAACACTATACCATCACATATAGACCATCATGGAGCAAAAATGTGATGTCCTTGTGTGGTGGGAACTCATTGAAAATCTGAGCACTTGGAGGCCAGTCATCATTTCAAATCTTCTGACTGATAACTCCGGAACGCATCCGAAGAAATAATCACGTGGTCATGGCTCAATGTGCTCGGGCATTGTGACGTCACACGGCCGGAAGTTACCGAAAATTGTCGACAGAAAACGGTTATGGCTGGATTCTGGGCTGATTTTTTGGGGGACCCAATAAATAAAATACTCCTTTTGTGGCTTGCTTCTGTGCTATTTTTAAATGCCCAAAGTCTGAAAAAATGATGCAGATGTGCTAATATGGGGAAGCAAATGTCAATTTCAATCTCACATAACAGAATTGTTTTCCCCAGAATATATCAAGTTTTACCCCCTGAAATCCCTTAAGTATGGGTTTCATGATCAATGGGATGATTGAAAAAGTTGACATATATATGTCACAGTAGAGATGGCGATTCAGGACAATCAGCGATTGTCCTAGGACAGATCGCGATCGCCGTTTGTCCTAGGACAGACTGCGATCGCGATCTGTCCTAGGACAATCGCAGATTCTACTAAGTAGTAGAGATTGCGATCGCAATCTGTCCTAGGTCCTTGGACAAATTCTGTGATCGCGATCTGTCCTAGGACACTATGATCACCGATTCTACTAGTAGAGATTGCGATCGCAATCTGTCCTAGGACAAACGGCGTTTCTACTTGGACAAATTCTGCGATCGCGATCTGTCCTAGGACAATCGCCGATTCTACTAGTAGAGATTGCGATCGCAATCTGTCCTAGGACAAATGGCGATTCTGATTAGATGGAAATGCTTTGGAAAATAGAATGAATCATTCATTCATTGCATTACATTTCAATCATGTTTAACATGCTACCTACATTTCACAATTATTAACTATTTTAGGTGAATTAGTTCATATTTCATGATGGATAAATTTCATGTATGTTTTCTGATAAAGTAATTTCTGATAGAGTTGAGCGACAAAATTTTAATAATATGTGAAAGATATCAGTTGCGAATTTTGAGGTGTCAAGATAATACTCACAGTTTCACACCTATTGAATTCACAACCTTAGGAGAACAATAACAATTGTAAAGTGATAAAACAGGTGTCAAAATATCAATCTCAGTTTCAAGATACTACAGTTTCACACCTATATCATTTCACAGTTTGACATATACTGAATGATTTCACAACTTTGGCAGAACAATAAAAATTAGAGGGTGATAAAACATTTTGGCTGTATATTGCTGTTTCCTTTATCTTAGCATCAATTGAGTTTTGATCAGAGTTTGTAAATACTAAATAAAATCATGGTTTATAAAGAAATATTGGTGTTTCCTTAATATCATAGCATCATTAAGTTTGGATCGCTGTTTGTCCTAGGACAGATTGCAATCGCAATCTCTACTAGTAGAATCGGCGATTGTCCTAGGACAGATCGCGATCGCAGTCCTGAATCGCCATCTCTACTGTGACATATATATACTATATAGGAATAGGCTCTATATTGTACTTATGGGCCTTCTTATATACTGTTCCTACCTATACTCAGGTACAGGTCTTTAAGGTGAGCTAACGTTCATACACATACACATACACACACAATCGACATGCGCGCGCGCGCGCGCACACACACACACACACGCACACACACACACGTGCATGCACACACAGGCACACACACAAATATACACGTACTACACAAAGGCGAACGCTCCCCAAAACATACTTTGAGGTAGGCAATAAACGGATAAGACCACAACGTACCTTGACCGTGCACTCCGTTGGATATCACTTGCAATAGAGCAACACAAAACAATGCCGCCCCAGGCATCTCCATGGTGTGCAGCCGTCAACAGTGCCAGTGCTAACAGCTTAGGAAGGGTCTGTTCTGAGCCTACATGCCCCAAGATACACTATAAAATGAATGTGCACAGAATCTAGGCCAACAAATAGTCGCTTCGAATACTAATAGTCAAGGTGAGGAGTTCACTTTCGAGTGAGTCGCTCAGAGAGACGCGTACTGGTTGCCAGACCCTCTTGGTCGCCTGAAAAGCGGAACTTACTTCCGGGACGAGTTACTGTACACGTCTGCAAGTATCCGCGAAGTAGTTCTTTGTTGGTGTTTTTTAATGCTACGCGCTAGATATCATATTGTCCATAAATGTGAACAACTATACAGCCCCATCACACACACACCATGTGACATTGTGTGTCATTATCTTCAAAATGACTTGTTGTTCTATTGTCTTTTGATTAATATTGCGGATGAATAAAATCAATTCTTTTTTGTGGTGCGGTCTTCTTGCAATAGTGTGCGCAACATGCCAGAGGGTTGACTCCATTAGTGCTTTGTTAAATTGCAGAAGGAAGTGAAGCTGAAATGAGCACCATTTTAGCATGTGACCGTTAAACGCGACGTCATCCCGATCTGACTTAGACTGTCTGAGGCCAGTCCGTATTTATGTGATTCGTTCGCCGGCCGGATTATTTTTAGGATATCAACACCGGCCATGCACTCTGTTATCGTCTTTCTGTTACTCACTGAGAGGGGTAAGTCGTGTGCTATTCCAGTTAGTAAACCGTGGGAGAATATGAGCCCGTCTTGTCGAATCTGGGAAGGACGGCGCAGATAGACCTGACGGAGTACTGTAAATGCATTTTTAGTTCGTATGGTTTTTATTTCGCGCATGGGGGGGGGGGGGGGGGGGGGATTGGGGGGGGGGGGGATGTAACATGTTACTAGCTGGGTGCTCTGCTAGGGGTGGATACCGGTTCGCTGGACCTGATTCGGACCTTTATAACAGCCAAGAACCGAGTCCAAAAAAATGAAAGCCAAAACCTGAGTCCAAAAACAACTGAACAAAGTACAAATAATTCTATTTGATAAAAAGCTTTTTGAGTCTCCCCTCTGACAAAAAAGGCATTTTAAATAAGTGCAACATTCAAATATCAAACAAGTTGTTTTGTCTTGAAAGTCTTCTCACCAAGAAACTTTTATATAATTCTCTATGCTTAATATTGGTATAATGAAACAAAACATCAACTGAACAGGATCAGGTCCAGGTTCAGGTCCGGACCTGAACCTAAATCTCTGGACCTGAACTTGGACCTTATTAAGCCGAACCGGTATCCACCCCTAATGTTAACGTTAACCGTTAGTGTTCGCTTCGCAGTGGTTTTGATTTAAGGGCAGAGCTATAGTCACATGTATCACTGCTACTACAGCATAAGACAAAAATGTTTGCGGTGGTTTTAAGTTCGCTGTGAAACGGAAAACCACTAACTTTCTGCGTACTGTAAATCACTTTAATAATACAGAAAGTTTAGCAAATATCGGTCGAATGAGCCCATTTCCCCCTCCCCCCAGTCCCAGATATTCCAAAAAAGCCCAGTCTAGATAGGGTTAAATAAATTTGAAAGAGAATAATTCAAGAAGGAGTTGAAGGATTGTCATATCAACTTTTAGTATACAGATAGCCTAAGTGATGATTGACAAATAGATTCTGATTATGCAAATCTGGGGCTAATAATATTTGGAGTAATTTATAAGGAAATAACTTGTGTCAGCTGTGTAGGACTTTGAGATATATGACATACATATAAATAACTTAAAAAGAAAGGAACATCAATAAATGTATCAGTATGTATGTATCATTAATCATTTGCAGGGCTGATACATTTATGATACTGAACTAAATAATTTAGTTCATAATCGCTGAGAAACCTTTAGAAAGAAAAAGTCAGTAGATGTTTTAAAACTTTCTCATCATTTGGTGATCTTGAAGATGGGGTCAGGGAACTCTTGTTTTGCATGTTGTAATTTGATTTTTATAATATTGTTTCAAAATGGTTATAGCTTTAGCAGCTGTAACATATGTCAAGACTGGAGAGACAGCCGCCCTGTCCTGTGACATAACTCTGACGGGAGGACTGACTGTAAGATCAGCAGCTTGGACAAAACTGGGACCACCGGATTCACTCGTTGCTGACCTGACTGGAACAGCTCCAGCATACTCAGGACGAGCAACTGTCAACGCCACAGGTTTCCTGTTGCTGGACAATGTACAGCAAGCTGACGAGGGGACCTACAGATGTGATGCAGTTCTGAGTAACTTCTCTGTACCAATGCCATTTCAGAATGAGCTACAAATAGCAAGTAAGTTTAGAATATGCTGTGATGTTGTGTAGAAGTACAAAATTTCTTTTAGTCACATGCATTTCTTATTATAACGTTAGTTTACATAAAACCGCAGGGTAATATAAAACCAGCCTGAGGATTTTTAAAAAATGGGGTATTTAGGGGTACAATTACTGTAATACTGCCAGAAATGCAAACTTGACAGACTAACGTATTCAGAACCTTGTCTGAAAACTTTGATAACCAATTGTAATGATGTATTCGAAGATGACGACATCCCCTATTGAACCAGCAAGAGGGCATGGTAGAATTACGCTTCTTGGTTGTTTGCTGGGTTATAAGACAAATGTCACAATTCCGCTTCCTGCTAAACACAATTATTTACAAGATCTTATTAAGATCTCTTTTGCTGACCCACAACTGGACTGAAAGTGTCCAGATCAATCATCAAGAATGCCTCTTTGCTGCTGGAACCTACGGCACGGTGTATTTTACCGTTGCTATATTCATTACCCAGAGTCTGTTATTCAGCAGACGACAAAGGTTTGTGAGGAATACTTTTTTGTCTAAATTTTGTGTGTTATAGTGGACTGAAGGCGATATTTTCCTCAAAGTTTGCTCCTAACAGAACCAAAAACACATGGACACATATTGTTATAGCTACGGCATCCCGCAAACCTGCCGATGAATAATAAAAAAAGCCATGACGGTAGTATCGACTTCGAATTCTATTGACTTAACAAACAGGTGGTTACCAAAAGGCTGATGCAGTGCAGCTGTTGTGTTTTTTGGACTTGGACAGGTTTATATCCTAATCAACCTCTTTAAGTTGATGAAGGAACAACAGCTGATATATAAAAGCTAATTAGCAGCAAGATAATCATGACGAATCTTCTCTCCCGAAAAACTGTTAGCACGGTCATTCTCGGTCGAACGGACGGTAGTTTCCTAATTAAAATATTATCTTATCATGATCAGCACGAATAGAGACAAAAACTAACATATATAGCAGGTGACAAAGGGAATCTATGATATTGACAGAATAACAGGAAAAAAATGGTTATCTTGCCAGATTGGTTTCAATTAACTCTTATCGGGAAAATTCTGGTTTTAGCTGAACTAGCATTTAAGAAAAACATCATATTCTGTGAAACCTTTTAGATGGATTAAGTTTTGAAATCAAATATATTCATACTTTTATTAGTAATGTTTACCCAGTTAATAGCTGTGTGGTAGAGTCGAATTCAATATAATCTAGTTTTCTCAGAAAGTTCTAACTATCTAAGATTTTTAATCATTTCAATGACATTGATACCAAATAAAGATTAAGAGAACATCTTCATCTCTTAAATACACAAGATAGTGAACTTAGACAATATTGCATACATGTATGTCATGTATGATTTTACAGTTTATGGTCACTACTGAATACACGAGACATTTTGAATTTAACATTTACTGCCTAAGCATTTTTGCAAAGTCTATGAAATCGGTAAGGATTTATCAAATTATATATATTAAAAGTGTGAACTATATAAAAAAAAGAATACTGCTGCAGCAACAGTTTTGTAAGTATGAAAGGGACTGATATTGTGTTGCTGTTGATCTACAATGTTGAAAAGAGATGATAACATAGTGCTTTGTTAACTAGTATAAAGTTGACATAAATAATTGTACATAAATTCTAACAGATTTCATAGAATTTGCAAAAATGTTTATTCACCCATATGTTAAAAATAAGAACGTACCTGGCGGATTTTTAGGTGAAAAAAATAGGTGAGAGTTTATGCTTTTTCCTTCTGTCGAGTATCCATCCATGGGAATCCAACCTTGGCTAATGTATGCTTAGTTGCTGATGGCCAACTTAACTACAAATGTCAAAAGTATTGAAAAAGATTATGTGCTCTGTTACCTATCGAGCTGATTACTAGTAAGATACTGGTATGACAGTCCTGTGCATTTCCCCAGGATCCCCCTCCAAGCCGACCGCCACCGTGCCCAGCCCAGTGTTCCAGGGCTCCACCGTACAGCTGACCTGTGAGACGAACGATGCTGGAAACCCGGCTGCTTCCTTTGTATGGTTGAAGGGTGGTGTTGCCATAGCAACTGGTCCCAGACACACCTACAGTCCTGACGGCTCCGTCCTGACGATCAGTAATGTGCAGACCGGAGATGGAGGCAGCTACAGCTGCAGGGCTGAGAACCTGGCGGGGAGTCAGACTAGTGTTGCAAAGCAGATGGACGTATACTGTGAGTAAAAAATAAATATATATTTGTCATTATGGATAACTAATTTGCAACAATATCCATTAGAAAATACACGCTCCTTTTTTTTCTCAATACCATGTGGGTTATATCTAATGATTGTGTTTTCATTTCCGGTCCAGACCCCCCAGACCCCCCAACAGTGGACTACACCGGGACTGCTGTCTATGCCGGCAGCCCCCTGACGGTCAACTGTCAGACCAGCACAGGAAACCCCACCCCAACCATCACCTGGTACCGGCTGACTTCAGGGGGGGTAGAGCAGCAGGTTGGAACAGCAGGGCAGGGCAGTAGTGACCTGGTCTTCGACCCACTCACAGCAGATGATAACGATGACCGTTATGTCTGTAAGGCGACCAACACGGCTACACAACAACCTGGGGTGGACATCCCGTCTCAAACCATCACGCTTCTGGTCTACTGTGAGTAATATTGATTGTATTCTACTGAGTTCACTCATACATGATAGTGCAACCTTATCAGCTCTAATCACAATATGAAATCTCATTCTAATTATTAATTGACATGATATAGACTTTCAAATTGTTGTGACTCTATTGTGGACCTTTTCACTGTGAAAGCCTGAATGAAACTATTTATAATTGTATATTGCACTATTGTTTTAAAGATATCATTATGTGATATTCTATTTAAAGATAAATAATGTATTGGAACTTAGATATAGACAGTGTGAGGTATGGCAGGACAATATGTTAGTAAGTCTTTGTGATGCGCTGTTATAATTGTATATTATCCTAGATATTATATCAAATCATGTCAGTTTGTCATGATTCCAAGTTTGTTATTAATTATTTTGTCTACCTGCTTCAGACCCCCCTGACACCCCAACAGTGAGCTACACAGGAGCTGCTGTTTATGCTGACACCGACCTGACGGTTACATGTGAGACCAACACAGGAAACCCCACCCCAACCCTTACCTGGTACCAGCTGACTTCAGGGGGAGGGGAGCAGCAGGTTGGAACAGCAGGAAACCTGGTCTTCAACCCGCTCACAGCTGATAATAACGGGGACCGGTATGTCTGTAAGGCGACCAACATGGCTACACAACAACCTGGGGTGGACGATCCATCTGAAACCATCACACTACTGGTCTACTGTGAGTAATGTACATTGTAAAAAAAGAAATGCAAAATACAACATTGTGCACAATTTTCCTGCAGTGCCAGCTGCCATTGACGTACAGTTTGTACTTGTCTAGTAATATGTTGTTCTTCATAACATAACGTTGATGCCAGTGACCACTGTAGGAAACTTGTGTTTTGATTTTGACGTTTCTGCTTTCCTTTTTCCCAGTGAGGCCAATTGAAAACAAGTGCATGTAGCTTGTGTCTGTCTATTAGTGAGAAACCCTTGTCATATCCGTGCACGTCTCTCCCCCAGACCCCCCAGACGAGGTGACAGTCACCTACGATGGGTCCCCAGTTCTAGCAGGAGAATCCTTCAGCGCCACCTGTACTGCAGACACAGGGAACCCCCCTCCCACCCTGACCTGGTACCCCAGTGGGAGTGACCAGGCTGTGGGAACACCGGGCACGGGGAGCAGTCTTCTACAGATCAGCCCGCTCACTAAGGACGACAACGGAGACGGGTATGTGTGTGAGGCCACCAATGATGCAACAGGAGACAGCCCGCCTTCAAAGGACATCACACTTGTTGTGCACTGTAAGTGGAACCTTTCAATATCGATGCTATTCCTAATAGATAAGTCATGCACCTTTTACATGTTGCTTGTTAGTCTACTCAGTCTGGTTGTTCTTTCAGAATTCCAGGACAGTGTGCTGCTTCTATATCTAGTATATGTGCACTATTTCTTTTGGCACAATAATATAAGCTCCTTGATATGAGTATTGATATGTTGAATTTGAGACCCCCATTATGGAAACACAAAAAAGACTGCACATGCTAAACTATCAATTATAGTACTGTAACGTACAACAGTGCTACTAGTAACCTGTAAATGTTACTCTTCCTACTAATTTATTCAGCTGTTGTATTTTTAACGGCTATAATCTTAATCAATAATAAATCAGACCCACCAGAAGGAGCAAGTATAACTTCTAACAAGGCAGAAGTGGAGAAAGGTGAAGATGTCTTGTTGACCTGTAACGTCACTGATGGCAACCCAGAAGTTTTCCAGTATTCCTGGACAAAGATGTCAGGTCCATTTCCAACCGGTGCTCGGGGTGCAACTACTAACCAGCTACAGATCATTAGTCTGACTAAAGAAGACAATGGTACCTACATCTGTACTGCTGGAAATGATATTTCACCTCCAGGGACTGCCCATCTTTCGCTGACTGTTGAATGTGAGTTATTGAAGAAAAAAAAAAGAAAAAAAAAATTGCTATAAACACTTTCCAATTTTGTTTCGTTCTTTTGAAAAGTTTCCATTTTTTTTTCATTTGAATTTTTGAATCACTAACAGTATAATCAAGATTAAAATGTTGATAACATTCCCAGACCTGGATCAACCCTCCATAACATCAAACTCCACCGGTCAAGCCTCACTAACACCAACTGAAGGACAAAATGTGTTACTAACGTGTATGGTAGAGGCTTACCCTAAAGCTTCCATTCTATGGACCAGGCCTGATGGCTCCACACTGGACTCTGACAACCTGGTCCTTAAAAATATCAACAGGACTGAAGCTGGAACCTACAACTGTACAGCTTCCAATTCCATAAAGGGGGAAAGACGGGCAGAACATGCCAGTCTGGACATCACTGTGAACTGTAAGAGGAAACCATAACTGAAAATTTCCTCTCAATGCAGACACATTTCAGTCTATGAACTCAAGATAGTCTGTATAAACAGGCTAATGCATGGAAATGCTTTACCTTCAACTGCCTGAAGAAAATGTCTTCAATTTGTCATGTCCTTTTCTTAATCCTGGTATTTCTTCTTCAGTAAAACATGTTGTGTTCTTGTTTAAAACCTTGAATGTCATGAAAATTAATGTCATGGACTCTACTAAGACATTATGGGCAGTGAGGCAGGGTATTGTGGCCTTAAACCTGCATCTATCTGTGTTGTTTGTATAATTTACAGTTGACTGTCGAAATACTACATGTAGGTCTAGCATTTGCATCTATCCTCATGGAGACAATGAATCTTGGTTGAGGTATTTAGGAGAGAATGGACTAATAAAAGATCACAATGATATGTCAGAAGTGAAATCCAACTGACGTGGGGAAAGCTGGTCATGTATGACTGACTGAATTTTGAGCCGAAGGCTTTTGTGTTGAATATTAACAAAGAGAGCATTCATTATCAATTGAGCAACAGGTCTAATCTCTTTTGGTATACATTACTTTTTCTAAACAATTATATCAATCTCTTGTGCTGTAAGCTTAATGTGTCAATTCCTGGCTGTGCACCCTTGTGACAGTACATGCGTTTTTGACATGTGAATATCTTGAGTCAGACTTACTAGTACAGTGCTATCTCTAATGTCTAGGTTTTACTTTCAATGTTAACATTTAGCACACTGAAGTAGCCGTTTGGCACCCAATTTCCTATCGGTTACAGAGTTAGGTGGCTGGTAGAAGGTTAAGCTTGCAAATACTTTGTTAGTGAGCATGATGTTGTTAGATGTTATGATCAACCCTTCTATAAACTAACTTCTTACACTTCTGTGCTCCTCCCACCAGACTCGCCCACCATCACAACCATCACCCCAGCCGTGACAGTGGATGAGTTCACAGACGTGTCCCTCAGCTGCACAGCCGATAGTAACCCGCCCCCTACCAGCTTCACATGGACCTACAACGGAGCTGCACTCCAGACTACTCCATCCGGGGACTTCACACTGAGCACCAGTAGAACCCGGATCACACATGACCAGGCCGGGACCTACACATGTACTGTGGCTAACGGCATCCCGGATAGCAGCACTGAGGTGTCAAGGGACACTGTCGTCACTGTGGAATGTGAGTTGGTTTTGACATTTCAGAAATGTGATTTTAAGAGTATTTTTTTTGAGTTAAAGATAATCATTGACAAAAGCCACCTTCAATTCATATTTCTTAGCATCACAGGTTTGATAAATAATTTTAATTTTTCTCCCACCAGTCCCTCCAAAGTTCACCCATCCGGAGGTCCCCTACACTGCTGCAGATGGGGACACCGTGAACCTGACATGTTCCGCCATAGCTGAGTCCGCCATCACTGAAATGAAGTGGATACACGATGGTCAAGTCCTGGCGACAGGTGGTCAGTTCACCGTCACCCAGCGGTCAGCTGGGGAGTCCGTACTGACCATCGCTGACGTCATGGAAGACAATTATGGGATGTACAACTGCACTGCACAGAACACCAAGGGCCTCAGATGGAGTAGCATCATTTTGGAGGCACAAGGTATTTAATACGAATCTTTGATAGAGAGTTCAAGCTGTTGTGTATCTATGAAAGAACAATGGTTAATTTGGTAAACATGAGGTTTCATTTACTCCGAAGACAAGTATTGATCATAAGGACTGTTTGATGCAAACCAGCGGATGCAAACTAAGTATAAGAAAGGCTTGTGGAATCATTGCAACATTATGTGTTATACATAGGTCCGCCTCACGCCCCCACCAACTTCCATGTCGTAACCAAAAACCCACAAGGGGCTGTGACTGTCCAGTGGTCAGCTGGGTTTAACGGCGGACTAGTGACAACACACACCGTGGACTACAGGAAACTGGGAGACAAAGTCTGGACCAGTGGAGACACAGTAACTCAGTCTGTGTCAGAAAACCACAAGGACTACAGCGTTTCACTCCAGCTGGGAAGTCAGGGGAACTTCACCATCAGACTCAGAACCGGTAACGGTGCAGGAAACGTGCCTGCTGTAACTGTGGACGTTTTGATTGAAGGTATGTTCGGAACTTCACTTAAAAGTCAACAGTGTCTATGAAGTTTCTATTTTCAACAATTTTATCAAAATAATTATCTGAACTTGTGTATAACAGTGTTGCTAGACATTTTGATGACATTCTCCTATCATGTTGCTCCAGATGAAACAGTCCTGGATGGGCAGCTAACTCTGGACCAGGATTTCCATGCTGACTACAACAACCTGGGCTCACAGACATCCATGACCTTCATCAATGTGATAGTCACTGGGGTGAGTTACTGTAGATTTTTACCACACTTTATCTCCAAAACTTTCCTAAGAGAAAACATAAGAGATAGTTTCAGAGCAGAATTATTGAATTATTTGTTTTGATACAAAATACAAGAAGTAGTACTGTACAGTTGTAATGGTTAAACATTTTTTTCTGATCTTAACTTTCTTTTTGTTGCTTGATCTATTTTCAATTCAACTGCACTTGTGAATAGTCTAATTGAATGTTTTCCATTATTTCTACAGTTGGATGAAACCATGAGAGAGGCAAACCTTCCAGGCTACCAAGGTTCAACTGTTGTTAAACTCAGGTGATTAAGTGGACCAATGTTGAACAAATCATATTTACACAGTAATTATAATGATTATCATAAATTGCTAAACGATATACATTTGCAATGATTTGTACAAGAACCAATTTAGCCAATGAAAGAACAGAATAATTTTTTTTTGTATGATCAAGCATTTTATGATAGTATGAATTGTTTTTGTAACTAATGCTACTTCTAATCCAATCCTACTTATATTTTCCAACAGTTCCGGCAGTGTAGTTGCTGATTTTAAGACCACCGTGGCAAAGTCAGAAGTCCAACGAGCTATCAGTGCCCTCAATGATCAGGTTCAGACAGGAAGTTTGGGAAGTGACAATCTGCCTATCATCGAAGGAACATTGGAGGAAAAATCTCCTGGTGAGTACCATTTTGTCGATTACAATTACATGACAATGTGTATATCTGAGTTAAGAATGTCAGACTATATGTAAGACATTTGCATCTTTTTTAGGTTGCAACGTTTCAAAATGTAATTATTGCCAAAAGTTTGAAACTTTTTTGCTTTACAAGAGGAATCTCTTTCAGTTGGCAAAAACATTGATCATAATTGTTAGCAGCAAACTAGTGGTTTACATTTAATTTGTTGCAAGTACATGTATGGTACAATTGATAGCTGACTTTTAATTTGTTAAAATGTTTTTCCAGTTTTCTTGTACGATATTCTTAGGAAATTGTTTCTAAAATGATCATGTCTGTTTCACTGTCTCAATGTTTGTTTTACATTCATTTCTATTCCTTTCCACATTTGTTTTGCATAGTTTTCTTACTATCTGTTGTTTCTTATCCCCTAAGTGTTCATCACTCTTGCTAATTGTCATTTTATGGCCTACGTTTAGCTACACAGGCAAGGAAGGGTGGTAAGTGACTGTCCCCATATTTTCTATGTGACTGTATTTTTTTCTGTGAATGTTTTTGTGGTAGTCAGGTCCAGTTCAATTTATCTTGCTATAAGTTTAAATGACAATTGACAAAAATACTACTGAATCAGATATAGAAAATGCATGTGGAACTTACTTGCATAATTGATAACAAAAATTATTCAATATAATTATAGACTTGTGCATGGCCCTTGCCTTTTACACATACAATATAATGTAAGTCAAATAAGCCCAAGAACAACATGTAGAATGTATTTGATTGGTTTGACTGAATATGGCCTCCCTAAAATTTAACAGAAGTTTAATCAGATTTGGGGTGACTTACATCATTTAAGGGAAACACGAAACTTAAAGGAAATGCCTTTAGTTGCAGCGTTTTATAAGTAAACATGTATTTCTAGGTGCTGGATCCGTAAACCAAATGGGGATAGGCCGGATAATTCCTGCTGTGATCGCAGCAGTCGTTACGGTACTCGTAGTTGTGGCTCTTCTTCTCACCATCAAGTATTGTGAGAAAAGGAAGAAGAAAAACCAGGTGGGAGCCCATGCTAACGGAGGCGTGAGGAGGGCTGCAGAAAGCCCTGGGACTGACAGCCCAGCACATCTTATTAATGGGGAAGTGGGAGGGGGGATTGAGGAAGACTTGCCTAGAAACAACGATGACTTTGAAACAGGATTTTGAAGAAGTTCCCTTTTTTACTTTTAGTTTTTGCATCCTACATGCATGCCCATAGTCAATTTTCTTTCCTTTTGACAATGAATCTAAAACATGCATGCTTTTGCCATGCTATCTTGTGGGAAAGTTAGTATTTGTTATAGTTCTGTTTTGTGGTGTTTCTTTGGTGATCCTTTGTGGGATGTCATGAATATGGCTTTATGAATGTGACACTACTTCCCCATGCCTTGTTTGCCTGGTAAAACTCAACACACAAAAAATGCCATGCTTCGTTGCCTGTCAATTTGTCCCTTGTTACATGGTCTGCTGCATGAGCGTCTAAAGTTCAGCCCCAAATTGACCCTTGGTGTTTGTGTCAATTCTAACTGTATCGGCAGGTGTTTTTGTGTGCACGGATTGTTTGCAAGCCTGCGTCTCTGTTTACATTCCCCCCTGAATGGGGGCGTATTTTTGGCCGAGTTTTACTTCCTTGTCGTACTTGGACCCTGCGTTGTCTTGTTTTCTGCTTGCATTCAGCTTTTTGGTGTTTGAGAAAATCCACCTTACATATTTATGGCTGCTAGAAGTTTTATTTGGAATAAAAACTATGTGTAGAGATCTTATTTTTGCATACTTTGCACAAACTTTCACAGGAGGTGGCCTGAGCACTACTGCACAGAATGCTATCATTGGGACCTCGGTGTGCATTTTCTCTCTGGTCACTCTTGCCTTTGTTATCTGGTATTGTAAAATAAGGGTTAAGGGAAGAACTCAAGTTGGAAATGTTGTCGATAAGAAAGGGGATGAAGGAAATGGAAAGGTGTATGGAGATGAGGTTAGAATGGAAGACAGAACCACCTGTGACAATGACAGTGATCATGTATATGAAACACCAAGGGATGAAAATAAGGATGATGATGAGGATATATATGAGAATTGGCAAGAGCTATGAGCACATTTAGCTATAGGTTTAGATGTTTGTGGCAATGCATGTCCTAACATAGATCTGAGGAAATACATTTTGGCTATCATGGCACCTCTAGGCATTGGAATATTATAATTTCTTTTTAAAAATCTAACCAGAATTTGAATTTAATCAGGGAAAGGCAGCCTATGTAACACTTTTACCAAATACTGTATATGTTGCAATGTACTGTCAAAGTATAACTTAATCATATATAACGTTTTTGAAAAGGAATGTAAAAAAAAGCCTATTTGATAGATTCAATGCAAAGCAATCATTGATAACAGAAAGATTTTGAATGGTGCAAGCTATTAAGGAAATTGACCGACATTAATAATCCTGATTCTGAATCATCAATGGAATAATTTAAAAAAATGTATAATATGAAAATAATCTTTTGATACCAATAATTTAAAACCTTTTAGATAATGTTTAAAGCCATACTGCTAAGATGTGCATTAAGTGCAATAGTTAAGTGCTAATCAGCATATACATGACTACATGAGTGCAATATTATTAGTCAATTAGATTAATCTATTTAATTCTTTCAAACTAATCATGTGTGGTAGAGTGCTAGTTTTGCTGATAGGTGCAACATTGTACAAATCTAAGCTAATTCATTGATTTTATTCTGTAACAATATAGAATAATAATATATAATTCAATTAGTTAAGCCATCTAGGACTTAAATTTGAAATATATCTAATGAAAAAAAGAACTTTTGATCTAAATGACAGTTGATAATGATACTTAGATATAATTTAAGTTTATGACTTATTTGAGACTTGAAGTTAACTTATCAATATATCATCTATTGTTGCATGTATTGATTTATTAACTAAGCCATTAACCGCATGTTTTAACAGGACAAAATGTCTTAAGTCAATAAATTTAAGCATTGCTTATAATCTTTGTCGTTTTTTGTTATAATTTTTACCTTGATACTTTTATGATTTGTATTTTATGATAATGATTTTGCAACTTTAGACAAACTATGTAGATGTATCACAGAGCAAATTTACCACATGTTTTTTAACATCACCAGGTAGGATATTGTTCTGTATTATTTGCCTGCTGCAAAATAATTTACTTTTGATGAAAAGGACTTCTTAAAGTTCTGTGAAAGCACGTCAAATTAAATGTTTTACTTTGCTGCATGTCGTACAGCTTTCGTTAATTTTTGCACGTGCATTCCCGTTTTTTGTCCTAAGCCTACTTCCTTGAGTTGAATGACTGTACGTTCTTTCCTACACTCTTTTGTCTGTCTTTATATCTGTTATCTTTACTGTTTTCTGTCTCTGAGTCAGTTGATGTAATGATCTCCAGTTTAGGATTGATCTGTATTATGCTGAGTCTGTCAAATCTATTTCTTTAAACATACATGTACTAAAATGGAAGTGGATGATGATAAGTGGAGCTTTTTACTGTTAGTTCTTCAAACAAGAAATTGTGTGCCAATGATGTAGTCCAAACCTATCTAATTATGGTGTTGATAATGTGTATTCCTATATTGCATTAAACACTCAGCGATCTTTAAAAATCTAATGTTCTATCTTGCCATTTGTTTGACCGAATCTTTCACCTACTTTATTTATCATTGTGGCCGTAATATTTAGATTGATGTGAAAGAGTTTTCATCCTTGTTTCCTTATAATAGATAAAGACAACACCACAGTCATCATCATAGCAGCAGTTGTATGTGGGGTGGTGCTTGTAGCTATCATCGGTGTTGGAGTGTTCGTTTTTAGGAGAAGGAAGTCAGCTAATGGTAAGACAATTTTTCCTCAGATTTCTTTCTGTATTGTAACATTCAAATTTTATTTCAAATTTCAAAGTTCATTTTATTGACACAAGCAGTCCTGCATAATCCCATATTTTTGCACATACCACAAGTTTGTTTCCTTTTTCGTTGCCATAAGATTATTTTTTTACTTGTTTTTTTTTTCAGCCAAGAAAGATGTAGAACTGAAAGAGAGGTTGGTTTGAATTTTTTTTCTAATTTATTTTCAATTGTCAATGTTTCGAATTCTGTCAAATAAAAGCCTGTGTTCTAAATAAATATTATATCATTTATATCTTGATAAATCCATGTCTAGATCTAGACTAGATAAAATCATCTACTGGCTTATTTCATAAACTAGCTAACATGTTGCCTGTCCAGAGATTTTGTAGGTAGATTTCTCTATTTCTTGTCGTCGCTACCAGTAGAATCACTTCTTTGTGTAACAATTTTTCTTAATCACTTTGATTAGAACCTTTGCATGGATTCCACATAATTTTCAATATCTCTCATATCTTGGTACGTGCATGCATGCCCAGAATAGATCTATTATAACTTCCCTCTGGTCCGTTTCATAAACCTGAAGCACCATTAAAAACCTGGAGACTTTACAGTAAAACTTCTGTCTTTCTCGCTGCCCTACCTTTAGAATTGCTCCTGCTGGTAGGTCACCGACATTGAATGGCATAACTAACCACGGTTTGGACCAAAGCACGGAAAACATCCCCGACCCTGACAATGCTTACGCAGAAGTTCCCTCGAACGGGGAACTTCAAGGTAAATACAACCGTTCCTTGTTTTAATGGTTGTTTTCTTGGCGTTAATGTTTTTAACGTAGGAAGCCCAAACCCATGGGTATTGCTCGACCCTATCACCCGGTTCCCGATTCCCCCACCGCCCCTCCAGAAGATATTGAGGGTCCGTACGCCACCCCGAGTCACGGTAGGTCACCGCTGTCTACCTCCGTGTTGTGCTGTGTTCTCCAATACCCCACTCCACATCTATATGTAGTACCTGTTGATAAAACCACATGCATTCATGGCATGTTGTTGTTTGCAGTTACTGTAACAGTTGTTGTTTTAACTGACCATTGTCTGAATCTGCCTTGTTTTGTTACATGTACCACTGACACAACCGTACATTCTGTATTACTTGTATGAGACAACATTGGTTTAGACTCTATATTTTGTTTTTCTGTGTTTCTGTGTCGTTTTATATGTTGAAGACAGTTTAAACTACAGGTATGATTAATCAGACAGACAGAAATTGTGGCTAATATTCTACTCTCTAAAAATCATAGCCAGAAAAATGGACTAGTATTACCTTACGTTTGTCATTTAAAAATTCAAATTGCAATTCCCCAAAAAGTTACTTGGCCAAACTTCATTGATTAATCAATTTAATGGTTTGAAACATCTTAAACTTCTTGGTTTCTCCTATGCTTAGTTGGTGCGAATCCTTACGATGACGTCCACTTTGAGCGGGATGAGAAGTCTGGAGCTGTTGGACCTGTAGACCCCAGCGCAGAGTACGCTACTGTCAACAAGAACAGTGCGTAGTGTCATCAGTGCATTTGTTTGTTTGTTAGTTTGTTAGGTTGTTTGATGAAAGACATTAAGGATAACAGATTATTGTATATTTTTGCCAGAATTGGTAAATCAAGCTTCCTTTGAGTTGAAACTATCTGTTCTTTATTTTGATATTCGTATTTCCTTTAAAATCTGAAGGACGTTTAATTTTCATTCATTCTATAATTAAATATACAAATATGTAACATGGAGAAAGAAGAGAGAGAGAAAGAGGAATCTTGATATTACATAGATTTCTGAAACCCACTGTATTTGGAAGGTTGTAACCTCTTCTAAAGGATTGCAACTGAGAGGCAAGGCTGTGTTTGTGTGTATCTATGATACAAAGGCCACCAAACAGCTCAAATCAACCACACCCTAAATTACACAATTTTACAGCCCAGTACTAATGATCTCTGCCACATGTTTACATTACGTGTTCACAACACAAAAGACCTTACACACCCCATTGTTTGGTAACCATGAATAAAGCAATAGAAAGCTGAGTCATACCAATAACATAGAAAGTAAAAGACTTTCAGTTCTGCCTATGGATGAGTCATACCATAACATAGGAAATAAAAGCAGAGTTAGAGTTGTTTTGTTCAAAATTCACTTTTAGTGCAAGCCATACCGAACATATAGCATAGAACATGAAACCATTTGTTTTAAGGCATTTCAAAATCATACATGATACTATAATATAGTGGGTCATACCCTTAACATATAAAAAGTGAAAGCA
The DNA here is from genome assembly GCF_035083965.1 of Branchiostoma lanceolatum. Taxonomy (NCBI): domain Eukaryota; kingdom Metazoa; phylum Chordata; class Leptocardii; order Amphioxiformes; family Branchiostomatidae; genus Branchiostoma; species Branchiostoma lanceolatum. Next base: position 1,410,693 of record NC_089739.1, on the reverse strand, counting down.
GATTTTGACATGTTTGAAAACTTTTTTATTGCTCAGACTTAAAGGCCCATATTCACACAATATAAAGACATCTAAAAAGAACAAAAATATTTTACAGCTGAGATGATGCACGGATATTATGAATTATATCATGTCCATAACATAGGAACTTGGAGAAAGCAGAGTTTAAGATGTGCAACAATACAGAGGTGATACTATGGTGAGTCATTCCTGAAAGTAAAAGCAGATGTCAGGTGTGCCCAATAACACAGGTAAACACACCTGTTGCACAGAGGTGGCACACACAATGTATGTAGGAGGGCACTAACAGATACAATGACTCAGGGTCAATAATTGCACAGGCCCATTTGTAAAATGAGAAGATACAATCATGAAAATGAAAATTACCCTCTGAAAGGAGAAGTCACACAATAATTGCTACCGTAACAGTTTTGACATTTTCAGTAGAGAAGTTCAGATACTGTATGTTGAACAAGTAAAAGCACAAATGTATATTTAATGATAGGGAAGTACAATTTGTAGCTCTGAACTCTAAACTAAACTCTAAAACCTGGAACTTAGACAAGCCTTGAATTTAATATGGGCAGCTAAAAGCAAAAGGTGGATAATTTCATCAATTATTCATATGTCGAGACTTTTATCTTACTCCAAAATGCAGAGGCTCTGGAAAATATTTGATAATCTTGGTGGAGTGCCAGTCAGGAACGTATCACAAATGCCATGTACAATATTGTAGTGAAAGAAAACAGGGCTGCAAAGCCTGGTGTTTGGACTCATGCCAGGAACAGATGACATGCTCTCTAGGGGGTAAAGTCTCAAAGGGTAGGGGGAGGGGCAGTGTTATCTGTGGATAATGGGTGGGGTGATAGCTGTAAGAAAGGGATGGAGATTCTGCATTGTTGTTTTCACAGTCATTATGTTCTCTGTGAAACTCTTTAGGATTTGGTCATAACATTTTACCAGGCCTGTCAAAATTAGGTATTTTGCAATATCTGTCTCCTCTTTCCTTGCTCATGGAATAAAAGGCTATACAAGTTCACAACAGTCTGCTCTTGTGCTTGAAACTATGGTGGGGACCTAGTCTGTGTAACTCTTTCTGTCAATGACTCTATGGTGTTCCTCCCTGCTAATCTGACAAGTAGTAGAAAAGCTGCTAGAAGTGTGATTTAATCAGGCTAGCCAGAGACCTACATTACAGATTCCAGGCTCACTCTAGGGGGTAAAGTTGACAGTAGCTACAAACTGATAGGGGCTTGATAATTGGTGGGGAGGAGAAGTCCAGGCTCAATACAGGAGTGAAACTCTACAATAGTAAGGGGGAGGGGCAGGATAATGGGGTGTTAATTGGTGGGGAGGGGAAACTGGGAGCATGGATGAGTCTTTCATTGTGTTGTTTTCACATTCAGTTAGCTCTTACAATGTGTGAACTACTCAAAGATTTGGTAATAGTTTTACCTCTACCAATGCTAGAGCTTTGTAATTTCTGACTTAGTGATACTGATAGTTTAACCCTTGTCAATAAGTTTCTGTCTTTCTTATTTCATTGGAGATAAGAATGCCTTTGCTCTGCCAGGGACCCACCACACAGATGCCAGGCCCACAGCAGGAGGTAGACTTTACAGTGGTTAGAGGGATCACAGGGTAATGGGGTTTTAATTGGTGGGGAGGGAAGACTGGGAGATGGGATGATGGGTCTTCCAGTGTTGTTTTCACAATAGGGGGTAAGCTCTTCAGTGGTTAGGGGGAGGGGGAGGGGCAGTGTATTGGGGTGATAATTGTTGGGGAGGGGAAACTGGGAGTAGAGGGATTAGGCCTCTTGTTGTCTTGTTCTCACCTCTTTGTGAGAGTGTGAAGATGCTTTGAGATTGAAGAAAAGCTTCATCCCTTTAACAAGTTTGATCCTCTGTGTTGTAGTTTTAGTGACACAGTTTTTAAAGCTATACAATTCTTATTCAGCCACTAAAGATAAAAGACAATGAAACTGATACTTGTTGAGAAGCATGAAAACCACTTCTGTATTCTGTTACAGAATAGCAGGAGTGTTATTTTCACACTCTCCTGAATTTCTAATTAAAGAAAGAATATGAGTCATGTGAGGATGTTTACCCTTGCCATATCCTGTGTAGGATATTTAGAAATCTTATTCAGGGTCTGGAAAATTTCTGTCAGCATGTTGTGAGCCCCCATGTAGCTGCAGACTAATCGGTTAGTTCCACTAAATATGCATGAAATTGGCCCTGTGTTATTCTATCCCCCAGACCTATCTGACAATTATTCAGGATACAGGAAATATGGTCTCACAAGGGCCTGCACACTCTGAGGTTTTATCAAGATAACCTGCCTTGGTTTGAGTTATGGTGTACACAAAGTCTAATGTATCAAATCTTCTAATCTTAAAACAATATTCTCAAGAACATTATGGTTTCAAAGAGTCTGTTCATTTTATATAGGGTTGCTATTGCGCTGTATGAAGTCACATTTTATGTACAAAAGATGTTGTTTCAAAGAGCCATATATATGTTGACTCAAGTTTGAGTTGCTATTTGCTCTCAACTCATTTTTTAATCTGAGAAGGAACACATGGAAAATATACTCTCAAGATCCATGTACACTTTGACTTAAATGTTTGAGTTGCTATTTGCTCTCTTTGAAAATCATATTTAGTAGCCTTTAATTCTTTTGATCATATTTATTCTTCCGACTAATATCTTGATCTAATAAGGAAAATATAGTGTACACAAAATATGGTTTTATACATTTGACTTAAAAGTTTGAGTTGCTATTTGCTTGAACTATGCAGTGATATTTAGCAACTCATTATATTACTTCCTAACAACCCTTTAGAGCTCAAAGCCACAAGGAAGAAAATTCCTCTTTATCTGTGAACCGTGAAAACTGTCGGCGTTGCTTTGAAGTTGACTTTTGTAGACTTAGCAACGGCCAGGGGCAAATATTATTCACTTAGGAGTCGGTTATATATTGAACCTTGTAGTGTTTGTCTTCTGTATTGAGCTAATATAATTTGTCGTGAGTTGTGCGGTCTATGAGACCTTGATCATGCTTTGCATAATCCAAAATTTGGAAATTCAATACCAAAAGTTGAAATTCACCACCCTCGCCACAGTCTACATGATATGAAAAAGTCAAAACATTCCAATATTGGGAGCTAAAAAAAACTGAAAAAAACTTGAGATCTTTCTTCTGCTACTACAGATTATTACAGTACTGCATATTTATGTTTGTTGCTGCAAAGGGCAGCATTTAAACACACAGTACTGCAGTAAATGCCCACCGGGATTCAACAGTGGACACCATAACAAACTACAACTGTAAACGCAGAAATGTTTGGGGAGATTCAATTTTGCGGTAGTGAGAAAATGGAGTGTTCGCGGTGGTTTTGAGTTCGTGTTTGAAACAATAGTAGTGTAACAGTCACACAATGGAAAGGCTTTTTGTGGTGGTTTTACGTTCGTGGTAAAGAGTTCACCATGAAAACAGCGGACATAAAACCACCACAAACATTTTCCCCATCAAGGTTTGTTTATTAGGTCCAAATGGAACAAAAACAGCAAAATGTTACAAAGGTAGAGACAGACATCATCATCGAGTATTCTGACACAAGTACATAAAAGAAGAAAGTCATAAATCCATTAACTCTTGCATTTGTAGGGGCTATGAAGTCCTTACTTTAATGGGTTATTTATTACTAGGTGGAGGGCTATGTAGTCCACCAAAGGTTGGCAGTTACCTGTAGTCTTGTGCAAACACACTCACCTGACTGCCATTTCTAAGAAATAGGTATAGTGGCCTTAAACTTTATATGACCCCAAAGATCTATGAGAGTTGAATCCTGAAAAATTCCACAAGAAACATTTTTTGTGTGTGTCTTTTCTTTATCCGAATTAACCTGAACACTCATTTTGTATCATTTTGTAAATCAGGCTTTAAACAATGACAGATAATTTATCATAGGTACCTGTAGGCACCAATTGGCTTATGGCTGTGCAAAGCTTATTAGCTGATACATGAATCATGTCCACCAGTCTGAGAATCTTTGTGCATGATGTTATCTTGAGTTCTTTCCTTCTTTGAACTCTGATTTGAGTCTAGTTGTCGTGCAAAGGCCTGTGTGATCGATTGGTACTTTGTCATTGTGACAAAGCCATGTCTTACCTCCGGCTGATTCTGGGAACTAAAACAAGAAAGCTAACCCCATGACTCACAGTTTCCCAGAAAATCGGCTCAACAGAGACATAAATTTAGGGAACATTGAATCACCCAGGAAGCCATGACAGCATGAGCTTGTGTCTGGGGTGTGTTTTTGTCTGTCTTTTAACATAAATCCCCAAATACATTACTGTCAGTTAGATGCAACCTTACCAGGATAATCTGCTCAATGGATACATACATTCAGGGAATATTGAATCATACATTTATTTATTTATTTATTGTTTATTTCGGGCTCGACGGCCCATATTGACAGACAGACACATACACATCAACAATACATCTAAAATAGGTATTTACAGGAAGACAGTAATGGATTTAGACAGTGTAATGGGCTGAGAGCATGAGATAGTGTCTGGGATGTGTTTTTAACTGTTTTTAAATCTCCATATGTAATTCTGTCAGTTAGATGCAACCTTACCAGGACAATCTGCTCAATGGATACATAAATACAGGGAATATTGAATCATACAGGAAGACAGTAATAGCTTTAGACAGTGTAATGGGCTGGGAGCGTGAGATAGTGTCTGTTTTAACTGTTTTTAATCCCCATATGTATCTCTGTCAGTTAGACGCAACCTTACCAGGATACTGTTCAAGGGATAACGTTACATAAATGTAGGGAATATCAAATCATACAGGAGGATACTAATAGGTTTAGACATTGCAATGGGCTGAGAGCATGAGATAGTGTCTGTCATGTGTTTTTAACTGTTTTTAATCCCCATATGTACATGTATTTCTGTCAGTTAGGTGCATACTGTTCAACAGATACATAAATTCAGCCTAGGGAATATTGAATCATACAAGACACCTGTACTAATAGTTTTAGACAACGTAATGGGCTGAGAGCTGAGGTAGTGTCTGGGATGTGTTTTTGTCTGTCTGAACATAAATCCTCAAATGCATTACTGTCTTGTTAGATGCAATCATGAAGATGTCTCATTGTCAAGATTGTCTGGCTCTGATTAAATTGTTGTAATCTAGGAAGAGAGATACAAGTTGTGACTTACAAACTGAATGTAATTATAAGCTATAGGGGTAGGAGCAGGGTATGTGCCAGGAAGAAAAACTTTTAACATGGTGTTTTTGTTCACTAATGTTACAAAAGGTACAGGGCTTTGCTAGAGGGTGTATTATTTGGGCTAGAAGGATGGCATTCCATCTTGCATTTGTAAATTTCCAGAATTTAGGGCCTGTGAACTTGTCATATATTGCAGAGTTGTAACAAACTTTGAAAGGAAAATAGATTTTCAGTCTCACCTACTTCCAGCTTATATAATAGTATGTCATCATTTCCTCCTCCTGCCAATGACTTAGTATTCTGCAAATAGCTGGCAGGAATTGAAACTTATGTGTAAAGGAAGGGTACAGGGCGGCTCAGAGTACTTTGTATCCTTCCTTCATGATGTAATTGTTTGGCTTGTACAACTACATGTAGTACTTGTTGAGAGCAAGTTGTCACATTTCCTCAAAGGGACATTTTTGTACTACATGTACTAGGTGTGTGATTGTTTGGGATTTTCCACTTGGTAAAACGGAATTTGCTGCAGGCTACTACATAGTTCATAGGTAACAGACTCAGACAGAGACAATACATGTGACACTGAGGGGTGTTTCTCCTAAAACTGTGCAACATAACAGGTAAAATATAACCTTTCAGAAAGAGCCAGACAAAAAGTCAAGCAAGTGGTCTTTTTTATTTAAAAAATGTGACAATCTTCATAATGTTTTATACCCATAATAAATGTTTGTATGCCTGGGACTTTGACTTAGACTTGGTAACTCACAATCCTTCAGGCCTCCACATTGTTCTGAGTTAGTGACCTAAAACTGGAAGGTCATCTGAGTCTTGGTTTACCCAAAACTCTCCCACGTTACAGGTGGCCATATGCTGCACACCTGTCAGAAATAAGAAGGAAAATACAACAGGTGGTCCTCTTTGGAAGTCTTAGATATGTTTACAAGACATGATTAAAGGACAACAACATGAAATACCAAATGAAAAACGTTTGGCATTTCCAACTTATGAGATACATATATAGCTCCTGGCTATATTCTATTGTACTGACAGAGGTAGTGACCTCAAAATATAAGGTCACCAGTCTTAACACACTGAAGTGGTTTGTCTCAATAAATGTGTGACTCTCAAATACAGAAGGTGGTCAACAAAGTGCTACACACCTGTCGTAAATAACCACAAGAAGTGCTCCTTGAAAGACGAGTTCAAACACTTGAGGAGGGATAAGCTGTAAATAAAACTTGTTGCTGGTATAAACTGTCATTGTTGAAAGTTGATGATATTTTGGTGCAGCCTTCAAAATACTGTTTGCGTCAGTCTAGAATACTAAATTGTCAATATACAACAATCTGATACAGTTTATTCCCGGCACAATCCGTTTTGTATCCAATTTTATAATGCATTCCTTTAAACCCCTATACTGCCGTTAACTGTTATCTAAGTTTACTCCTTCCACCTCAAAACACTTGCTGTATTTGCCCAAAGTGCTTCACTTACAACAGATGGTAAACAGTATGCTGTACACCTGGGATAAACAATCACAAGGAAGTAAACAAATGGAAACAGTTTTATATCTGGGAAAGGAGGCACGAATTTCCAGATGTGCAAAAGTGGAAAGGGAATTTTGGAAATATCATAATTGATTATAGAAAGCCAACATTGAACATTATCAATGTTAAACTTACATATAAAGTTTCTTTGTGTTAGCAGACATAAACACAAACAATCCCTTCAAAATGCTTTCATTTTTTGTACCAGTCTGGCAATTAAAACACAATCCAATCTTCACAATACAATGTGTAGATCTAAAATGCTAGATTGTACCTTGCAACAATCTAGTTTGTTTATTTTGATGCAAGCCATTCTGCAAAACAAGTTGCGTATTGGCTCAAACTACCACATTGTCGTTGACATGTTCAAAGTTCTCTGACAAAGCGTGGGGTTGTTTAGCGGTCATACGGCCTCGTTTTCGCTCCCCGCCAGGCATCCCGATCCACGGTCTCCCTTTTCTGGCTCGAAGCCAAAAGTTGCCACGCCTATGGGTTTCTGCTGCCCATAATAGCCAGACAATGTTTACTGTTACAGCAGGATTGCGTGTACTCAAGACCCTGTGACGGTTCAACTGTACATAAAACACTGATCGCTATCACACAGGGAAGTGTCGGTACTGGGAAAACCGGAGGCTGTTTCCTCATGAACTAATAACTTATGATATATATTTTGGTAGAGACATACACTCAGAAAAGTTGCTGGCAGTTAATTTAATCCTAAATTTTACCTCTAAAAGGAAGAAAGAATGTTTTGGGGGGTGATTAGAAACATTTGATCAAGGCCTGTTATGCAAAATTTAAGAGTTAAATTATGTGTGATGAAATTTGTTGAGGGTTGTATAGTACATGCTGTAGTGGCTGACAAGTATTTAATGGGGTTGTTCCTCTTAATAAATTGTATTTTAGGGAACTCTATATTATCATTTTACAGTATGTGTCACATAAAATGAGTCAATAAATATGTGTATTCAGTTTACATCAGAAGTACACGTATGTTGATACTTGATTGTCTACCTCTTTTAAATGTATGGGGGAAAAATCAAAGAATACAACTTTTATGTTCAGACTTTAAAGTGAATAATTATTGCTTTTCAAAGGATAACATCTTTGATATTTCTTGTAATGCAACAATTGTCTACAAGATAAACATGCTAACACAATGGGTCTGCAAAACCCTTTGTGATACTTTTCTATGTTCTCTTTGTATTCAAATATTTTTTTTTCCATATAAAAAGTTGGAATTCTGATAATAACATTTTTGATGTCTCATGTTCAAAACAGCTTTTGAAAACACAATACCGTGTCAGACACTTCAATGTTTATATTACTGGGTCCACCTGTTATGGCAGCAACATTTGGGTATTCATTTTTGAAAAGGGATGCATTGAAATAGTTTTGAAAATATGGGCAGTCCATGAAATATTAAAGATGTTTTGCGGAAAATGTCCAATGTACCTGCGAGCTATACTGTCTGGCAGTTTGATTGATAACAACACGTACCGTAGAACTTTTGAATGCAGAAGTTTAAACTCATAAGTCAATATCATGTTGTGTTATTGTTTAAGAAATGTGCAAAAAAAAAAAAAAATTTCAACAGTACTATCATGTGAAATATAGGATATTGACATATCTATAATCATTTTTCCTCTCCCCAACAGAAGACAATGGTGCACCAAACCCGAGCACAGTCTACGCTCAGGTCAACAAGGACAAAAAGAAGAAAGGTACTTACAGACATTACTGGGACAATGTTTCATTTTTCTTGTGTCAAAACTGACCAGCTTGACTTGGAATGAGAATAGTATTAAATTGTAATGTCACTGAATGTCTTGTACAATATGATATGTGCATCAAGACTTTGTCTGAAAGAAATCATCCTTATCTACGGTAGATGGAATTAAGTATCAAAATAACATGCAATGATTTGGTAAAAAAAAACTGGTTTTTACAAGACCATATTATGATATTTGTCTCCTTCTGTCTTCTATGTTTCTGATAGATAAGGACAAGCCCACGTTAGCGGTTGACCCGAGCTCACAGTATGCCACTGTCGACATGTCCAAGAAGAAAAAGAAAGGTAAGAAAAAACTTATTTTTGAAGTTCACATAACTGCATAATCATCAGTGAGGCTAGAAATGGATGAGACGTTTTAGATCTGGGAGGTTGCAGATGGCGATAATCATGACAGAATTAAGTAAAATATAGGCAAACAATTTATTAATGATGGAGATTTTAACTGTGCATCATAATGATATTGACTTGTTCCTCTATCCTAAGACATGCCCCCACCCCCTGAAGACCCCGCTGCTCAATACTCAGAGGTCAAGAAGGGCAAGAAGAAAGACAAGAAAGGTAAGACATCTTAATGATATACAGCCTTGTCTTAGTTTATTATACAGCATGTAAGTCTTAGGTGAACACACAAACTTAAAGTGTCAACATTTCTTTAATTTACGAATATCAGATGTCTTGTCATTTCATAAGACAGTGCTAGTGTAATGTATGACAAAAATGTAATGCTGCTATATTTGGCTTTACATGCATGTACACAAAAACACCTGGGCCAGCCTTTTACCCTAAAAAAGGTAATGAATCTTGACAAGACATTGGCTATGAAAGTGAAAGCTTTTAATCTTCTATGACCTAACAGCAAAAATATTTTCTCTGATTCACACCATTAAGTATCCATGGGCATTTTTCTCTTTTATGTACTTGTAGTCAAGTCTACAGTGAACAAAAGGTGTGAAACTGAAAACTTTTAAAAAATTATAATAGTTCCGTTTGTTGAGTGAAACTTCATAACACCCACATACGCAAGCTTCAAAAGCTGTCATGGCGGCTTTTGTTTTGTTCCCGAATGCTGAGCTAGTTTCAGTGTCACTGCCTGTTCAGCTAAGGTCAAAGTTTAGAAAGTAGTTCGGGTTTTTTGTTGATAGTCTGGTTGTTAGGGCGGAACATGATACGCCCCCTTCCAAGGTTGTTTATGTTGTGGGTGTTGCTGAAAATTGATTAAACTGGCCCTGAAAAATTGATTGCATGATTTTAATGGGGCGCATTCTTTAGGAAATTACGCTGAAGCAAGGTTGGAAGGGTTACAACAAGTAGTTTTGATAATTTCTAAACATGACAATGAATTTATGGCCATCAAAAAAAATTCAAGTACATTTTATGGTACCAACTAACAAGATCAAACAGAAATGGCGTCTGTTTTATCCATATTGTACGCAAATAAGTCCTTCCCCAAACATATGCACAAACGCGTTGTCCCATATCGTATTATTAATTGCTTGGTTGGCGGTTAATATTTGTGACGCACGCGGTCGTCATGGCAACAGCACGCCACATACCACCTGCATGAGTCATGCTGACATTTCCTCAAAAGGTCAGGTTCAGGTCGGCAGGTAGCGCTGTACAGGTGAACCCAGGTGTGAAAAACAATGTCTGCTGTATAATGTACAAAGTGCAAATTTTCTGGTCGTTCTAGACTGTTTAAAGCCCATTTTTTTAAAGATTTAGGGCCATAAAATAAATCCAGTTACATTATGATAAATCGATAGAATCTTCTTGAAGAGAGAAATGTTGTTTTTTGTTAATTGAATAGATCTTAGACACAAATACTACAGGTGTCAATGACAAAGTGTGCTCTGTTGAATTGTACAAAGTGCAAACTTTTGGATAGTTTAGACAGCGTAAGGTCCATCTTTGGGCCCACAAAATATCAAAGATAGTCAATACTGATAAAATGGTTTGAATTTTATAGTCTTTTTACGAAGAGAGATGTTGTTTTCATTGCTTCAATTGATCTTAAACACAGACACTCTGAATGGCAATCTTTCAAGGTTTACCTGTTACTGAATTTTAAAGTTGACTGTGCATTATTTGTAAGAGTTCACAAAAATAACACTTTATCCAAACTATTCCTCTTTTCCTTGTATTACTAGCAAGAATCGATTAAATAGAACTGCATATCACACTCTTCCTTATTTTTACTTGAAGTTCATAGATGACATTGTATGATAGACTCTCTTCCTCTTTTCTTTGTATCGATACCAAGAATTGATTAAATATAACTGCATGATGCATTCTTCCTTTTCCTTGACTTCCATAGAAAGTAGAAGTACGTCGTCATGTTTCTAATTTGATTCAGAGAAAAAGAGGAACTCAAGTGTTAGTTTTCTGGTCACACTTCCTTAACATTTGCTCTCCCACAGAGATATTATGTACAAGAGTCTTTTGAAGTTACTTGTTCATAAAACAGCAATGTGTGAGATAAAACAAGTTTGCTTTGTAGTGGGAATGTAACGGGTGTTCAACCGGGCATAACTTACTTCCTCAATTATAATAAGGGGTTTCGCAAGGAAATCTTGTTCTACTTTTAAGTACCTAGTACATACTAGTACCAAGGATATTAAGTTGGTAACAGGAGACAAAATTTCCTCATTCCAATTTTTTATCCTTTTCTTCTCTGAGAAAGAGGGAATCTTGTTGTACACCCTTCAGAAGACTTGGTAACAGAAGACAAAATTTCCTCATTCCAAACTTAATCCTGTGTGGAAAGTATCACCTGGCTTCATAATGTACTTACAAATTTATTCATAAAGGCGAATAGCTCTAGTCTCGTACAGCATCAATTTTGGTACCCAAATAGATCTCTCAGATCACTACAGATATAGTCCAATTGTATAAAGCAGTTTTAGGCTAGAGTCTTGTCAATAGTGTGTTGACATTTTAAGATCACCAACTTTTCTGTCATGATATTATCAGGATACTGTATTACATTGTCTCTAAAGCATGCTGTCTTTCACAAACTTTCTTCTTGTACATGTAACTTAAAGTTGCATGAAGTTTAGTGTATTGAAGCATTGAGAAGAGTCAGAGCAGTGTGTTGTTTCTAAAGCATAGGTACCAGGTGTTTATAACATGTCAGCAAATGGTTTATGTATGAGAGGCATGAAGCTATGACAGGGATGCATACCCTGGGGCTGTGGGATATACAGGGTGACACGGCTGAAAGTTTGGAAGTCTCTAAATAATCTATGCCCCACAAAAGGCCTGACTGTGTCTGACAAGTCACATATGGTGTTAGAAATGGTCTATGATTTCATACTGTTGATGTGACGGTCACACTTCTGTTTTGGGTGTTAGCCAAGCAGAAAATGATCTGATTTGTAATTGTTTAGAAGGAAGAGGAACTATATTTAGTGTAATGTCATGGGGAAATTTGGTACTGTTATTTTTGATAGAAGACATGATTTACAGTTTAAAGCCTCTTTTGGCTGGAAACTGTTAAAAAGAACCACTTGCTGGATAAAAAAGACCTTTATTATCATTTGAGTGCAGCTATTCATAGATCACATAATTATTCATGTACATCATTCATAAGTTTTAAAAAAATGACCTCTTTCCAGTAAGTTTCATTGGATCAGTTAGACATATATAGCATAATGTTGGACTAGCTGGAAATACACTTATTTTAATCTACATTATCAGGTGCATCTCATAGATGCATGTACAACAGGTGCAGCTGCAGTTCCGATGTAGGGGGCTCTTCTGCACGGCCTACTTATGGCCCTGACCCCAAGCTGACCCCGATCTGTTTACATAGGCAGAGCAATAGGGTAAACAACTTACAAGTCATGCAGAAGCTTGGCAAACTGGTGTAAGTGATAGTGTACACTTAGACAGAGGGTACTTAAGATGTATTTCCATATAGTTTGACAGTTTGCGTTACAAGCATCATGATTTAGGGGCTCAAATGTGTACAGGTGTCTATCAGTATAAAGCTTGATTGAGGGTAATGCTGGAGGGGAGAGTTCTCAAGGCCACACAAACCTCCTGTATTGTTAGCAGTTACAGACAGCCTATCGGTGTAAAGCTTGAGGTGATATAGCTGGGGGGAAGTAGGTTTCAAGGTCATGCAAAGCAGTCCTTGTCATAGACAAACACCATAAGGAGATCTTAATTAATTATTTTGGTATAATGCTAGAACTCATGCTTGGAGAAAAGGACTAATATCATATGATCTGTGATTTTCTCAGAATGATTTAAGGCAGGTAGAATGTACAGGGGCCTTTCAGTGTGAAGCTTGAGGTGAGGTCGCTAGAGGGGTGGAGTTTTCAAGGCCATCATCCGCAAACACCATGTTCAGTGCAGTGTGACATAGTTATGCATGGACTGCATTGTTTTCACTACATGTGGTACGCTGCACTTCGTACAGTCCTTACTAGGAGGCAGTGCAACATGGTGCTTTTGATATTTACTTTGGGACCCATCAGTGTGAAGCTTGAGGGGAGAATGCTGAGGGGTACAGTTTTCAAGGCCATGCAAACAGAGTGCCCAGTGCAGTGTGACTGCGTTCTTTCATTAGCTATGGTGCATGGTGTGCTGCAGTTTGCACAGCCGACACTAGGAGGCAGTGCTGCACAGAGCTACATGTACCCTGCACCTACAGCAGTCTATCCTTGTTAGAATTAGGTAAGAAATAAAGTAGGTAGCTCTCACATACCATTTTGGGATTTCTTAACCTTAAGCATGCTAAGGTAACTGTTTGGCCCTAAATCTGTAATGGTTGTTGGGTAAGGCAGCATGGAGAAGTTAAAACTGGAAGTAAAACAGTAATCAAGTAATATATAGAGTTAATGCAATACACATAATGGTATTGTTTCATACACCAAGAGCCTACTCCCTATCAACAAAAAGGCCACCAGAGATGGCAAACTTCACCCCCTTACCCAAACTTCTTTGCAACCCTAACCATTTCCACAGACAAAATTTAAAACGGTACTGAATGTATGGCAGCACTGCATTGTGTATATTGGGAATTGCAGATTGACACAAAATACTTAAGTCACTTTGGGGTGTAAAAATATATCATTTTTATCTTCTTTTTTTTTCAATAGTGCTGCATATAAATAAAGCAACTAAAGCATTTTTTTTCTTGCCTCTTTTCCAGCATCACCTCCTCCAGAAGTCATCTACACAGAAGTGGCGAAGGACAAGAAAGATAAGAAAGATAAGAAGGATAAGAAGAAGCCGACTCCTGCCAAGAAACCTGCTGTCGCCAAGAAACCTGCGGCCAAGAACGAGGAGAGACTTTATGATGACGTTCCAGGAGGTACAATACTAGTATTCTTTATCATTTCTTAATACTTCCTGAACATTGATTCAGGCTTTTTATGCAGGAATGTAAGAGCTATGTTAAAGAATTTGATACAAGAAGAATCTAGAGTTAGTATCAGACATTTATATGTGAGAATACCATAATAATTCATGTTTTGAAAACGGTAGATTTTTTTGGAAATTAAACCTACATTTTTGACTCAGGAGTATGATTCTCTCAGTGCAACGCATGTCTATTTTCCTTAGACTTGCTTATAGCCTTTTTTTTCAAAATGGATCTTGAATAGGAACATTTGTGTATAGTTGGGCAACAAAATATGAAACTTGTGGCTGACATTTCAAGCAATGGTATACTTTAACTCATTACCTAGTCTGTTATGTGGTACATGTAGTCTTACTTCCTGGAGTGTATGTAGAAGTTACAGGTGTGCTTACCCCACCTGTTACCTGTTACAGGTGCTGCAGCTGCACCAGCTGATGAGAATCCATATGAGAACCCACAGGTGAGACACCTGACACCTTTCTCTTCTGTGTCATGGACATGTAGTGTAGTCTCAAAGTTCATCTGAGTAGCTGCAAATTTCAATATCCAAATGAAAACCTTTTTTTTTTTCTATGCACCAGAAACATATATGTCATTCTTTTGAAATGTGTATTGTATACATTTCCACCCCAGGACCTGTAAGATTTTATTTCAAAACCAGGAAACAAGCTTAAGATTTTGCATTTCTTATTATATTAAGCAGGTTTTTCTAATCATTAATGCATGCTATGTTTCATTTGTGTGCTTATTTCATGATGTGCTAATAAATACAATTATGTATTTTCTTATTTGATCCCTGGAAAAGTAGTCGTATGGCTAGAAGGTAATGAAATGAAAGAATAAAATTAATTTACAAGTTTTGATCGTTTGTTTTTCTGCTAGGACTCAATGCCAGATAGGGTGAAGAACCCACAGGGACTAATTTATGCCGAGCTCAGCGACTTCCAAGTCAAACCTCCCCCGAAGAAGCCGGCCAAGCCCGCTCCGCCCAAGCCTCGCTATGACGACGAACCCACGGAGTACGCCTCGATAAACTGGAACGCTTCGAGAAGACGCGCTCAGGAACAGTCGCAGAGTGGGAGCACAACTGACGACGAAACTCCGGTCACCATGATATAAATTACCTCTTCTCTGTGCTGACATACAGAATAAATTGACAATATACTATAGGTCCTATATATGTATTACTGGTACTTACAAAATAATTTGTAAACATACAGGATCAAATTCAAGTACGGTATAGTTTTGTAACTACTCAGTCCATAAGTGACCACCTGTCTACAGGACCATTTTTACCAAGAATCTCAAGTGGTCACTTACTTATATACAGACTGTGAGGTTTGTCGGTACAGATATACTTGAAATTTGAACATGCATACATGCACACTGATAATGAAACACCAGTCACCATGATATGTATTAACTTGTGTATGTGACATTTCGGCTTGTCAAATATCAAGCAGTTGCTTGTTTTGAAGTTAGAATAATACATTGGATCCATTCTGTGTCACAATGATAAAGTGTCTACAAATTGTCTTCAAATAACTATGTATGACAAGTTCACATGCAATGGCTGGTTCCAATTGCAGTGTGTCATACAGGTGACCCAGCCTTAGATTAGAGTGAAGTTGGACCCATACTTGTACTTGTGAAGCTTGTGTCTAAACTCAAACCTGTAACACAAGCTGATGCAGAACACATCTTACATATAGGCAACAAATTATTTTGCAAAGATATGGTTCAGAGCAAGTTCCAAATTTGTACAGCCCCTTGTATGGACGGAAATCAATACAGTTTACAAAGAAAGGAATGGTTCAAGTTTAAAGGAAGTATCAAAGATTCTTGCTGTAAGCATAAAACTTTGAAAGTACATTTTCACTGTATGTTTTCACTGTATGCACTGTACTTTGTATACAGCTTGTTTTTATCTCTTTTGAAGAAGGCAATGTGAGACAGTTGCAAAGAGCACAGAGTGTTCATAAAGTTTCCTACTTCAGTATTCCGTACGAGAAAAGTGTGCTTTAACAAATCGAATGTACATGTAGTAGATACATCAGGACCAACTACCTACATGTTTGTGTAAGTCCTCCTATTTGTGTGCACATACCATAATCTGTACTGCATTTATAAACAGTTGTAATAGTAATAGATGGAAATGCTTTCTTTTTGTATTTCATAGTGCCATAAAACTTTTTATTCATGAAATATCTAAGCTAGAGCATAGCTCACGCATAGAGTAGCCAAGGAGAATATTTCATATCGCAGCTTGCTTAGCAATGCAATTTTTTTACAAAGAGTGCCATCTTGTATATAGAATATAAATGATCTTATAAGTAGAACCCTTCATAGACATTCCTTACGTAAAAGCTATCTTTTATAACTTTTCTACTTGAGCAATTTTGACAATCTTTGAGAGATTCTATTTTCTTGACAATCAATTTTACTAAAACGTTGCTGTGTGTTGCTGTGCTTTTAAGCATTCTATTAGTTACATAACAAAAGTATTTACTTAAGAGACCAAATGCGACCACATTTCTTAATCAAAGTAAAAACAAATGTATAGTGTTCTATAATCAAAGACATGGTAATTGCTAATGCCAAATGTAGAGTATATGTACTGAAACAATCGTGCCATTGTATGGTCATTTTAGGAATATAACTTATTGTGATTTCAACAAAATTTGTAAAATATGTAAGACTGGCATAGGCTAACTTTAACATCTATGTGTAGCCAGATGAATACTGTTGAGACTCAAGTAATGTTTACAGGTCTTTGAATTAATGCTGTGTTTAAACAAGGTGCATGCAGCAAGCGCAGCAAAGAGAAAGAAGCACAATAAGTAGTTTTTTTTATAAAGGTAATATTTCAAGTCTAAATTACACATTTCTGTTCCTTTTTACATTCCTCTACAGTATATTGTATACTTAACCTATGCATCAGATAGGAATTGCTTCAAAAATTATACATTTCAAATATTATACTGTAATTGTACATTAATGATCACAATGTACCAGTATGCAGTTTTTGCTATGCAGTGAATATTCACAGTCAATTTCAATTAGTACTAGTATCATTATAAGGTGAAATACAAGTACTGCTATCATGGCATTTGAGACAAATACTAGTGTACTGTCGGCTAGATTATTCTTTTGACATAATAGGATTTTGTTTGCAAAATTTAATCAACGCTTTAAACAAAAATCAGTGTTGTATAGAGGAAGAGATTTTATAGATTTTTCTACTTTTTCAATAGTGATTCAATCTAATGTGGAATTTGCTATTGATACTAAATGATAATGTCTAACTCTATATTTGCTATACTGAGGAATGATTTAACTTGTAATTGACATAACTTGAAAATGTTGGACCAAATTCAATGATGTTTTAGCAGTAGAATTATACAAGGACCAAATCACATTGAGTGTGAATGAATTGATTGTATTTTGCAATTTTATAAGTTAACATAAACATTGTTGCAGGAAATTCTTGGCTTTGTCTTATGTATTAATGTTGGGTTTAATGATCAACTTATCAAAAGGAATTATTTTGTTTTTTGTCACCGAAATGATCAGTTAGAAAAACATGACCATTTAGCCTCCCCAATATCTGCTTTGAGATTAAGAAATGGTACCTATATATGGTTAGCCTGGATATCAGACCCCCAAACTCTGAAATATCTAACGTTAGATATTTTAGAGTTTGGGGGTCTGATATCCAGGCTAACCATTCCCCAGTAGACCGTACCAACTTTATTTTACAAGTCACATCCTTATGATCCTAGCGCGCTTTTTGTCTCGTATTGTTCCTCCTAGATTTTCCGTGCCATTAAAATGACATTCTAAAATGACATTTTAAAATGACATTTATTAAAGCTTCAATTTAGCGAAGAGTTTGTAAAATCAATAGATATCCACAAGATACCCTAGTATAAGTTTATTATGAACACGCAAACAGATGGTAAGCGCCCTCTGGTGGAACATATACCAACTGCATCACTGAAATGCTCTCAAAACACAATACTTATACATGTATATACGATATATGTATGATATATCATATATGTAGTAATGTCCATTGTTTAATAGAATAATCGGTCGATCGATTTTTATTGATCGATCGATTGTTTTTATCAAATGATCGATAGCTCACGAGCTCAAATATTTGGCGGCTATTTTGCAGCCTCGTCTCAGCCAATCCGTGTTAGTATAGTGGTGAGTATCCCCGCCTGTCACGCGGGAGACCGGGGTTCGATTCCCCGACACGGAGAGCTAATTTTTTCTTAAATTTTCATTCCTTTTTCTTTCCTCTTCCTCCTCAGTTTGCAACTTCCTAATATAGACTATCTATATCGGTTTTTCCTGTACATTTTAGCATCTCATATTTTACCCCACATGTATGATTGATTTTGTGGAAAACATACTTAAAGTTAAACACATTCATTTTGGCTTAAGACACTGACAACAGGCAGTCGGCCTAATAAACAACAACGGCAACAAACTATCAATCCAAGCGTGGTGAAACATGATCCGCACACGTTGTCTTTACAGCGACCTGACGTGACCTTTGCACGGCTAGTTGGACAGGTACTCTGCTTTGACCTGTGGGTCGTCTGACGCTCTGACAACAACAAGTCGCACACAGGTAGAACAACCGCGTTTTCTGTGAATCAGGACAACAGTCTACGTAATTAAGGAGCAAAAATGGCCGGTGCAACAGTGACTTCACGTTTTTCCCACCCGATCCTTGTGACTGCGGCTCTGTTTGTCCTACTGCAGCTGACGCTTAGTGTCGGTAAGTGTAACAACCTTATGTTTGCGCAGTCGCAATTTCTAAATGGTAGAATTTTCAGCTAAGCTATGACAGAAAATTTTGTGCCAAGGATCAATGACAAGCCTTTTCTGTCATGAAACTGCTGAATCTTGCACGGCAATTCAACGACTCTCCAATGAATGCTGTTGGAAACCTGTCGTGTGATCCCCAGAACTATCGTACGATGGAACTAGTTGCCACCAATTACTGTAGCGTAGTACTAGTGCTGCGTGCCGGTACTGTGTACCGGTACTGTACCGTAGAAATTGATTAGGTACAGGTCCAAAATACCGAATCATGAAGTACCGGTACTGTACCGATATAAATTTACACCGACATGTGCTTATTTTGTTACTGATCTCCTAACCTCATGGCCGCATGCAACACTGCGTAACTAATATGCAACAGATCATTCAGGCAGGCCGGGAGTTTTGGTAGCAAGGCCAAGGGAGTTTGGCGGTAGGAAAACTAGTTATGTTCTTTGAATGAAGATACTAACAAGTTGTAAACAGTTTATTTATGTTTCTGTTAATATTGAAGAAGTTCAGAAAAAACACATGTAATTTTTTCAAATTGTTCAGGTACAGGTACAGGTACAGGTACAGACCTGTACCTAAACCTTTGTACCGGTACCTGTAGCTGATGTTACGTTTAGGTACGCAGCACCACTGTAGGGCCATCTTCATTAGATACGCTGAGAAAGCACAGGACATGGTTAGCAAAATCATGAGCTTTGTAATGGACCCTAGTGAGTCACCATAATCCACTCTACCCCCCCCCCCCTTCCTTAATATGTTATTTAGTTGTTTAACCGGTTTAACCGCCCTTTGGCCTAACCTCTAAACTGTGACGGTTCAAAATAAACAATAGTAGGTACAATGCTCCAGACTAGGGCATAGGGCATATCTTCTAATACCGCGATCGACCAGAGGAGTTCGAATTCGTTCTGTTGCCTGTGTCTCGCACGACTTGGGCCCCGGAAGTAGAACTGAATATTCGATGTTTTATTTTGATATTTTGATTTTGATATAGCGATGGGCGAAGTTCTTATCGAGGACAAGTTGTGCTATCAACCGCGTACAAATCAAAATGGGTCAAAAGCCGACTTGCAAGACATTGTGACGATGTGTCCCAAGGTCGCACCTGGGGCACATGTAGTATTAAGGTCACATAAGTTAGCACCGAATGGCAGACTGTCAATGCGATACAACCAATTATCAAAATGAAGAATAACAATGAGCATATTTGTTTACAGAACCAGCAACAGCACAAACTACTCCATTGGTGACGGGTGCGCCTGGTAAGGATGTCTCTGTTCAATAAGATTTAGGACTACCCCTGGTCATGACTCATCCGTTTGGATGCTTGTAGGAGTACAGGGTGGAGTAAACTATCATAATGTATAATAATAACTTTATTGCACAACAATTGTACAAGGTACAAAGTATGTCATTCACTGGTACATAGATAACATTCTATTAGGCTTACCGATTTATCTAATACAACATTATATAATAGTCTATCTTATACAATATGGTGAAGCAGTCTATCTTATACAATATGGTGTAGTAGTATGGGATGACAATGGTATTTTATAATCATTGGAGGAGTTTCTTACGTCTAGACATTCTTTGATATATTTCCCAATGTATACCATGCATGGGTTGTCGCATGTCATTATGTACTTAAATTTGCTGTTCAAATCCATTGAGATAAATCCTGGTAAATCCGACGATAGCACTGAGTATAGTGAATTACGTATATCGAAATATTTGGGACATCATATTTAAGAATGGACGGGACTGTTTCGATGTGGCTAGTGACTGGCGGTGGTTGCCTGTACCAGATTTTAGTACACACATGATGGCATTTGACATCTCCCTTGACCACACAGGGCTATTTCCCTTTCTGAACAGTTTGACAAATTCTGGGCCAAATTGCTTTTATAATTAGTTGACAGACTTGTATGTTCTTTCCGTCGTTTCAGACCCCAATAGGGAGTTACGATCTGAGATTCTGATCGTGTTCGAGCTTCAAGCTGTCTGGGCGCTGATCGTGATGGCTGTCATACTGTGGGCAGAGTCAAGAGGCGAGTATCTTACAGGGAATTACGACGGGGAGAGTTTAAGTGTGTGTGTGTGTGTGTGTGTGTGTGTGTGTGTGTGTGTGTGTGTGTGTGTGTGTGTGTGTGTGTGTGTGTGTGTGTGTGTGTGTATCTGTGTGAGTGTCTGTACATATGTGTGTGCGTGTATGTGTGCATTTATGTTTGTGTGAGTGTGTTTATATGTGTGTGTGTTTGAAAAGAACATTGCAGAAAGTTAAATACTCAAACTTTAATTCTGTCTTTCTTTCTTGCAGACCAATGGGAGGTGGTAAAACACGGCAGCAGTGTCGGTCCTCTGGCCGGAGTTGTGATATCGGTGGTTGTGATCGCGTTACTAGTGGCTCCGCCTAACAATGGGACTGGTAGGTACATGTAGCTCTTGTTTCTTCGGTAAGAAGCTCATTTTTGGGGTACCAGTAGCGGCTTTAACGGTGTTTTTTTCGCTCTAGTAGGACAACTCATGACGCTATGGATTGTAAACAATGTTTTAAGATTAAGTTCAGTAGGTGGTTGGGCCATGAACTATCGAAGAAATAAAATGAAATTAATGAAATTTTATATCATGCCACCTGGCGGCTTTCCTTAGTGCTGCAACAGAACTTCTGTTTTTTGCATGCTTTGGGCATAATTTTCTGGTCCTAGGTAGTTATTGTGCTTGGAAAGAAATGTCAAAAGATTGGACCCTCAAGCAACTTCTGAAACTACGTTTTGATTTTTTTTTATCAGGAGCACAATCTGGTTTCACCACCCTCCTGACGCAGTCCTGTGTCGCAGCCGGATTATTCATCGGTGGGGCCATTTCGGGTTTCCTCACCAAAAGGCACATTGGTGAGTTTACGGAACAAGCGACTCGTCTAATTATATATATATAAAAACAGATGCCATTACCAAAAATTTGATTTTTTTTCTTAGTATAGAGCTCACGTCATACACAACCAGGAGAAATTTACCTACAGGTTTTTCGGTGACCGCCTGACACTTTCCTTCTGATGATAACGAAGAATGGTTGTTCTTCGTACTGCAGCTAGGTGTCGCTGCTGCACTACGAAGAATGCGGTCCCAAATGTGCCTCATCTTGTATCCTCCCTCAGCAGTATCGCCACTAGCCTGAGTACCATCCTCTGTAGTAACCACTATAGCTCTCTTTTACCTTGCTTACCACGGATTAGCAAACGAAAGGATTGAGCCAGCGGTTATGACGGAGGCTGGTACCCAGGATAGGACGCCACTATCTTGCTTCAAGTGTTTTGTTCCGAGGTTTTTATACTTCTCTGGTTCCAGGCGTGGGGCCGAGGTTCTCTTACGCTAGTAGGTAGCAGAAATCTATATCTAAAATGCTGCAAGTAGGTAGCGCAACTGCAGGCGAAGAATGCGGTTCCAAGCGTAACTCATCTTGCCACCCCCCACCCCCCTTCAATGTTTTCGTCCTAACAAAAGCCAATGCTTCAGTTTTTAATTTGCGGGTTTTGTGACTTATTTGTTTTCTTCTTTTTTTGTCTCCAGGAGTTGGACCCAGGTTCTCCTACGCCACCATGTCCCTACTGATCGCTGTGGGATTAATGACTTCAATCTCCGGAACTGTTAATGCGGCCCTCAGAGTAGGACAAGGTAGTTAGATGAACCACTCTATACATAACATTTTACATCCCGATATGAAAAAGTGAAATCTCCGAAAAACATTGATTTACTGAAAAACGTCAAACTCTTGTACTTGATCTCTCTGTTTACGATATCGTCTCTCTCTTTCTCTGTCTCTCTCTATCTCTCTCTCTCTGTTTCTCTCTCGATCACTCTCTGTCTGCCCCTCTCTGTCTCTCTCTTACTCTTTTCTCTCTCTCTCTCTCTCCCTCCCCCCTCTGTCTCTCCTTCCCTTCTTTTCCGTTTATTTGTAGAGTTTGTAACCGTTCTACTCGGTTTCTGTACGTTTATGATAATAGGAAGCTTCCACATCAGGTCAAGCCCGAACCTATCATACTCAATGGGGTCTTTCATAATCGAACTTCTATCAACATGGTCTATCAAGAGCAGTTCAATTTAGGAGGGAGTATACTGTACCATCGTTACATTCATTGCAACATTTAATTTCATTACATTAAACCATCTTTCAGACGGCGGCCTAGCTGGAGTTATCCTGGGTTCTATCTGCATGTTCCTGTGGGTCGTGGCCTTTGCCTGGTACATGTACCGCGTCTGTACGTGTGGCAGGGGGCAGGCAGCTTAACAAAGGTAAGTGATCAAAATATTCCAAAATCTGTTTTTAACGTTCTTAAACACAGAGCACTTTATATGGCTTCAAACTCGAATTTAAAAAAACGCCATTTTTTTCGTCTCTATTTCTTTGTTCGTCCAACCTTCGCTATTTTCTAAAAGCTCTTGTTCTGTCCTTGGCATCATGTAGTATCACAGGACGTGCTTAGGTGATTCCTACGATCTCTAACTGTTATTTTGGGCCAAAGCTATTCTATTACCAAATGTATCACTTCTCTTTTTCATTCTGTCATTTTCTACAGAACGCCGGCGTCGCTGAGGGAAGAAAGAAAGTGACCGACGCCGCCACAGCAGGATAATCCGTAAATAATTTCGTCAGGTTGGAGAATGACTGAATAGCAAAGCTCTTTTATTTACAACCAAGTATTTTCAAGAGCCAACGTTTCGATAACTGTCATCTTCATCAGGGCAATACTGACTTGTTCACAGTGCACTGAGCTAAGTGTCACTACAAACAATGCTGTCCCAAATGTATATTAATGTTACATTGATAGACATTGCTCATCAACTGTGGTGAGATGATGCGGTTCCAAATGTAAAGTACAGTTGTAAACATTATCATTGTTATTGTTGCTACATATTGTCTAATGCTTGAAAATTGTGTTCAGTGTACCGTAGTGACATAACAGCCGCCATGTTAGTCGGTTAAACTTGATAGAGTCTATTTGCATGCGAGTAATATGTAATTATTTAGCACATAACAAAGACATCCTAAGCGAAAACAATAATAAAGATGTTATCCTT
This sequence comes from Branchiostoma lanceolatum, assembly GCF_035083965.1. Taxonomy (NCBI): domain Eukaryota; kingdom Metazoa; phylum Chordata; class Leptocardii; order Amphioxiformes; family Branchiostomatidae; genus Branchiostoma; species Branchiostoma lanceolatum. The sequence continues at coordinate 1,386,806 of NC_089739.1, read as the reverse complement.
AGTCCTACATTATATGTTCATTTTCCTTGTTTACCAATTCGATGGACCTGATTTGTACTCACTACAGTTTCCTTTCCGTTATATATTGTGCGTATGTAATGACAGGATCCGTGATATTCATGTTCCTTATAGTATGTTTTTATTGTCTACACATATTGTTGTTATTTTTGTTTATGTGAAAATGCAATGAAAAAAACAATACTATAGATAGTAATATAACTCTGCAAGGGTGGCCGAAAGCTTGCAATCGTACATATTAGCCACCCCACTAGCCTAACCTGTAGCGTACATAAAATAAATCAAGTATTGAATGAAAATGAGTTTTTCGTTATGAAAAAAAAAATCAAATATTGAAATTAATATTGCCTTTGCATTTTGGCATCTCATCTTTTAGCCCTATACGCATACTTTTTCACAGACACTGGCAACAATCAAAGAAAACAGCCGGAGTAACAAACAAGTTACAGCAACATGTAACGTTGGGTAACATAAATTCGTAGGGTACTTAAATTCGGGATTTTTCGAAAACGGGGTATTTAGGGATATGTGCTAGATGCAACATCAGTAATACCGCTAGAAATGCAAACTTGACAGACTAACATATTCAGAACACTGTCTGAAAAGCTTCGATAAGCATGCATTAGAAGGCGACGAGGACAAAAACTCTCCGTCCCTTATTGGAACAGTCTGAGGGCTTCGAGGGAGAATCACACTACATCGTTGTCGGCTGGTTTATAAGACAAATGTTACATCCGCTTCCTGCTAAACACAATCATTTACAAGACAACTTATTTTCTTAAAATTGCTGACCTGCAATTGGACTCTAAGTGTGATCAATCATCAAAACCCCTCTTTGTTGCTACAACCTACGGCACGTGTATTTTCCCGCCGCCATATCATTACCCAGAATCCTGTTGTCAAGCAGACGACAAAGGTTTGTGAGGAACACTTTTTTGTCTAAATGTTGCGTGTGATTGTGGCCTGAGGACGATATTTTCCTCAAAGTTTGCTCCTAACACAACAAGGAATACATGGACATAGTAGTATTATCAATGCTACGGCATCCGGCTAACTTGCCATGAATAATGTAAACGTTGCCATGACGGTGGATGTCGACTTTGACGTTCTATAGCTACCGACTCAACACACGGGTTGTTCCCGTAGGCCTGATGTGTGCGGTACGGCCGTTTTTTTCGTGTATTTTTTTACTTGGACACTTCTATATCCATAGCACTCTCCTCAAGCCAAGGATGGAACGAATAGCTGCTGTATAAAATGTAATTAGCGGTAAGATATTCAAGACGAATCTTCTCTCCCGAATTAATGTTCACCCCTGTCCGACAGCACCGTCATTGTGCGTGCAGCGGACGGTAGTTTCAAGTTGAAATATTCTGGTGTCAGCAGCACTAGAGACAAAATCTACCATATATATGATTAGTGCAAAGATAGTACATGATACTGACAGAATAATAGAAAAAAAGGATGGTTTATTGTTCTGCTAGATTGATTTCAGTCAATCATTATCGGAAAAATCCCGAATTTATGTTACCCAACGTTAAGGTTAAAATTAACCTCCTTGCTATCAAGCCGAGAATGGTGAAACATGATCCGCACGTTGTCTTGAAAACGACCTGGCGTGACCTGTGTCCGGCTAGTTGGATAGAAGTATTGACATGGCGGTCCTCTACAACAAGCCGCACAGCATGAAAGAAGAATAACCGGTTGTGCTACCGCATTTTCTGTGGATCAGGACAATAGTATACATAACTGGGGCAAGTAAAAATGGCCGGTGCAACACTGACGAAGCGTTCTTCCCGCCCTTTTCTTGTGAAGGCGTCTTTGGCCGTACTACTGACGCTAACGCTCAATGTCGGTAAGTGTAACCTTTGTCACAATTTCTGTGTGGTACAGTTTTGAACGAAGTTTTGACAGAAAAGTTTGTTCCAAGGAGCAATGACAGCCTTTTTCTGTCACAAGATAGCTTTATCTTGTAAGAAACGCCCACAACTGTCCTATGAACAATGGCATTGCAAACTTGTCGATCGTGCGATCCCTATAGCTAGAACTACCATAGAGTGGAACTCGTTGGCACCAAATATTAGTGTCTCTGGAAGTGTTGTTAGTATCTAATGAACTAATGAAGACACCACTACAATAGGAGTGTCCTCATTAGATAATAACAACACTTTCAGCTACGAGGGTGATCCATTACGTTTTGCCTTTTGCTTCATAACAGGCTCATTTTTTCATCAAATGAGTTGAAATTTGGCTACAATGTAAAGACACATATTGTCTTTGGGCTGATATATCTCAGTTTGTTGTTCAAATTTTCATGACAGACTGAGCTGATTTCAAACTAACCACACCCTAGTTAGTCCGTCGGAAGCAAAGAGCAGCACAAGGGAGGTTCAATTACCGTGTAATTAAACATTGCTCTGACCCAACTGTAGCCATTGTAGGGGACTGAAACTGCACATGTATCAAAAGCCATACTTCTATAAGCCACATGCTAATTTTCATCTCTATGATCTAGTCAGTTTTTCTATTTTCGTTTCTAGAGTGGAGTGAGGTATGAGTTGAATTCAGAGCGGTCGTCAGGGTCCTGAATAACCATTATGTTCACCATAGCTTAAGAGGAACGAAACTTATTATAATTTGTGGTCTTTAAACACTCAATAACTGAGTAAAATTTCGTTCCTCTGGATTGATGGAGAAGTTATCTACAAAACCTTTAATCAACAGATTACGAATTCGGCTATGAATTCAACCGCCTCTAATATCACACCTCACTCCATCCTAGCAGCTGTAAAACAATGACTATTAAGATTTCAGAAATGAAATTTGGCATGTTACCTAAAGAGACATTCGTCATTAAACATATGTTATTTCAGCTTCTTAGACTAATCGTAAGTGACTCAGAGAGGAACTGATCTTGCTTCCGACGGACTAACTAGGGTGTGGTCAGCTTGAAATCAGCTCAGTCTGTCATTATGACATACTAACTACATCATGTTAACATGATGTAGTTAGTAAAAACGTTGTCCGCGGAGCTTTGTAGGGACCCTAGCCCAATCTACCCTCCTACAGTTTCATCATTTTTTCTTCACCTCAAGTTGTGCACGGACTTTTCAACCAAGTAAATGTCAAAGTGTAGTAGTGAGGTCATCTAAGTTAGCACTGAATGGCAGACTGTCAATGTGATTCAGCCTATGAACAAAACTTACATAACAATGCTTAATGAATGAAGACCTTTATTGTATAATGATATGCATATTCATTTACAGAAACAACAACAGCGCAAACGACTGCATCAGGGACGACGATTGCGCCTGGTAAGAATTTCTCTGTTCAATAACGATGACCTACTTCTAATGATTCTTCTTCTTCTTCTTCTTCCGATAATGTCCATCGGCCGGATATCGGCCATCACTGACATGTCACGGGTCAAGGGTCAGGTTCTAAGCGGAACTGGACACCTTCGAGATGAAGGTGGCCAGGGACGAGGACTGGACTGTGGCTTCAGGCAATGTATTCCAGTCGCGGACGGTGCGTGGGAAAAAAGAGTACAGTCTGTAGTCTGTACGACAGTTGAAGTGTCGGAACTGTTGACTGTGAACTCTCCGTCTTCTCCTGTTGCTGTCAGTCAGGGGTTTCAGCGCGTCGCATCTCACACATGCCAGGCCGTGCTTGATCTTGTAAAGCATGGTGAGACGGATGGAGCGGCGACGGTCTTGCAGAGGGACCCACTGTGGTTGGTCGAGCATGTCAGAAACACTGGAAGTGTTTCTGTGACGGTTGAGGACGAACCGTGCGGCTCTGCGCTGGATCTTTTCGAGCTTGTTGGTGTTCCCGGTGGTGTGGGGGTCCCAGACACAGCAGGCGTACTCTACAATTGGCCGAACCAGGGCTTTGTATGCCAGTTCCTTGGTCTTACTGGAAAGAACCTTCAGGTTCCTCCTCAAGAAACCCAGCGTTCTGTTGGCCTTGGAGTATATGTTGTTAATGTGTGTTCCCCAGGATAGGTCTGTCTGCAGGGTAACTCCAAGGTACTTAGCAGATGACACTCGCTTGAGGGTGTGACCGTGGAGGGTGTAGCTGGAGTCCGCGTTGAGTGGCTTTCTACCACGTGTCAAGGGCAGCTGAATGCACTTGTCTGGATGGAAAGCCATGTCCCACTCCTGCTCCCAGTCTTCCAGCTTCTCGAGGTCCTCTTGTAGCTTTACTGGGTCTGCAGGGCAGGCGATCAACCGGTACACAACAGTGTCATCGGCAAATAGTCGGGATGGGGAGGAGATCCGCTTCGGGAGATCGTTTATGTAAGTGAGGAAAAGGCTCGGTCCCAGTACCGTGCCCTGTGGAACGCCCGACCTCACGCTCACATAGCTTGACTGGGCACCGTTGACCACCACGGCCTGCTTGCGGTCACTGAGGAAGTTCGCAATCCAGCTGTTGGTGCGTCCTCGGATCCCGTAGTGGTCTAACTTGTGCACGAGGAGGCTGTGGTTCACTCGATCGAATGCTTTCTCGAAGTCCATGATGATTACGTCAGTCGCAATACCATTCTCCATGGCTGAAGAGGCTTCTTCTACGAATTCAAGAAGCTGAGTCTCACAGGAGTGGTGCTTGCGGAAGCCGTGTTGTTGTGCAGACAGAATACTGTTCGATTCGAGGTGCTGCATGATGGCACTGACTAGGACATGTTCGAGGATCTTGGCGGGAACACTGGTGAGGGAGATGGGGCGGTAATTTGACGCCTTGTAGTGCTCTCCCTTTTTAAAAACTGGGGTCACCAGCGCCTCTTTCCAGTCTTGGGGTACTTGACCTGTGCGTATTGAGGACTGGTAGATGGTGGTGAGAATGGGGGAAAGTTCTTTAGCCAGCTCTCTCAGCACGCGTGGAGTGATGCCGTCTGGACCTGCTGCTTTGGTGGGGTTCAGACTTGCCAGGAGCTTCTCAATGCCGTTGGCTCTGATGGTTATGTTATCCATGGAGGGGAAGTCGTCACGGGAGTCAGGCAGCGAGCACCGGTCTTTAAACTCTGACGCTGTATAGGTGGTGCCTTCGCTGAACGCGGAGTAGAACTGCTTGTTCAACAGTTCAGCCTTCTGTTTGGGATCGGTGACGAGTTTCCCGTTGGACTTAAGGGCAGGCACGCCGGTGGTAGATTATAGTGGGCTGAAATTGCATGTGTATCATAACACCTATCTCCTTTGATCACACTGTTATTTTCATTTCTAAACTCTCTGTCATAGGAAGAACACTGAGGAACAGTTATTTTCTTTCTGTATTTATTTATTTATCTATTAATTTATTTATTAAGTTATTTCTGTGTGTACGTGTGTGCGTCACCGTGTGTGTGTGTGTTTGTGTGTGTGTATGTGTGTGTGTGTGTGTGTGTGTGTGTGTGTGTGTGTGTGTGTGTGTGTGTTTGTGTGTGTATGAGGAACAGTCATTATATCACTGTTCCGTATGCCCGAACCAAGAGACGGCAGCAATCCTTCCTGCATTGCGCCATCAGACTTCAACAATAATCTGGGTCCTGAGCTCCACTAACATTGTATCTCGAATTACAAGACCTGAAGTAACATTTTGAATATTTTGATAACTTTGTATTTGTATTCTAATGAAAAATGTAAGAAATTGTACTCAATTCAAGAGGGACGCAGTTGTGCTCGACATGCTTATGTACATTTGGTGAAAAAATTGGTAATAAATAAATTTGTATTAACCAAAGTTAAGGGTGACATTCTTTTCTTTGTTCCAGTGAGGAACGTTGTACGTCCAGAGGTTGTGATCGTGTTCGAACTTCAGGCCGTTTGGGCGCTGATCGTGATGGCTGTCATACTGTGGGGAGAGTACAAAGGTCGGTGCCATCGGTGTGTGTGTGGGTGTGATTGTGTGTGTGTGTGGGGGGGGGGTGATTGTGGGTGATTGTGATTGTGTGTGTGTGTGTGTACTTGTGTGTGTGTGTGAGTGTGTGTGTATCTTTGTGTGTATATGTGTGATTGTGGGTGTGAGTGTGTGAGAGTGGGCGTGCGTGTATGTGTGTGTGTGTGTGTATATATTTGTGTGTGTGTGTGTGTGTGTGTGTGATTGTGTGTGCGCGCGCGGGTGTGTGTGTGTGTGTGTGTGTGTGTGTCACTCTGTGTAAACACTTAACCAAGACCAGATCCTCACGTTTTTTCTTATGCTTCCTTTGGTCCTAAGACGTAATCTTGTATACATGTAGTTCGAAGACAGCTTCCTTAACTGACGTTCCCTTCTCTTTCTTGCAGATCAATGGGATATGGTGAAACACGGCAGCAGTTTCGGTCCGCTTCCCGGAGTTGTGATATCGGTGGTAGTGATCGCGCTCTTGGTTGCTCCGCCAAACAACGGGACTCGTACGTCAAACGGGTTTCATGTTTATCTGTTTAACATTATATTTAGCAAAGTTAAAATGTATTGCATCTAATCATAGACAGTAGATAGAATATTTATATACAAGGTCTTATGAATTTCAACTAAATGCGTGAAAAGTCAAGACCCAACCCCTCTGTCCAGTTCCGATCTAGACTTGTTTGACCTAACCCCTTTTGTTCAATTCAGACGTTTGACCCAACCCCCCTGTTCAATCCAGATTTGGTTGGACCCCCCTCCCCCGGCCATTCCACATTTTTGTGACCCACACAATCCTACCTCTTCCAACAAATTTTTTTAAGCCCATTGTGGATTGTTGGCATGTGATAAGGTCCGGACTATCAAAGAAATTACATGAAACTAGATTTGATTTTGGCCCCTGGTGGTGCCGCTGTAGGTTTTGTATCTCGTTTCTTGAACATGCTACGGTAACGATTAATCAGGTTGCCGATAGCCCTCGTGCTTCTAAAGAAGTGAGAAAAGCCTGGGCCCTCCAACAATTTTAAAACTACAGGGGCGTTTTAGTTGCAGCCTTTCTTATGATTCTATCATAAACTTTTTAACTTAAAAGTTTGTTTCTCTCAGGTAAGCAGGAAGCTTTCACCACCCTTATGGCCCAGTCATGTGTCTCGGCCGGTTTGTCCATCGGGGGAGGAATTGCAGGATTCGCGACCAAACATAACATCGGTGAGTTGGTGGCACTAGTGATGTGATGGCAACCACTCGTATTATCTTTATTCGTATTCAGATACATAGTACAGATACATAGTACAGATACATGGTACAGATACATAGTATAGATACAAATACAGAGTATGGTGACCGTGTCAATTGACACGGTAGCCTTCGCGTGAATTTGTTTTAAGGTGGATAACAGGTTGCGAATCTGAGACCCACACACTTTGGGCATCCGCCATCTCCAGCGGCACCAATTCGAGGGAGACGTGCTGGTTCTGGTTGGGATGCTTGCAGCGAGCTGCCGGATGACTCTTACACTCGAGGTCCGCCTTGATAACGCCAGCCCGCCTGGCGCTGAAGACAGCTGCCGTTGGAGACTTGTCCCTCTAACTGAGGGGGTGGCACTAGTAACTTGTCCATAAACAGATGCCATTACCGAAAACTGTATATTTTCCAAGTACTTTAAACACAACCAGGAGGTATCTAGTATCTTCCGACGCTTGGGTGACCATCTGTTACCTTCCTCAGGGCAATGCTGACTTGTTGTACTTGCCCACGGTCTTGATGATGGCCATTTTGGCATGTTGTTGGGAAAGTCGTGTAAAGCGCCTTTCCCAAGGGCACAAGATCGGTGACACGGTAGGATTCTAACCCGGGACCACTTGATTCTGAGTCGAACACGCTGCCGTTGCGCCTCACGGCCGCAAGGTGTCGCTGCTGCAGTGCGAAGAATGCGGTCCCAAACGCGACGTATCATGCATCCCACTCCCCTCATTAGCGACCTGAGAAAGGTGGACGCTATTGTTTGTTTGAACCTTTGTTTATTCATGATAAGCTCAAATCGGCACGCAGGCTGCTTTTCATTGAGGTCATGAGGGAAGAGGTAAGGGTCAGCACGGTGGGGTCAGATACAATATAACAGAGATACACAGTCATTTGAGTCCTAATAACTCTATCAACATATATCATTACATATTCATGGTACAACAATATACAATTTCTACAACATACAACATAAAGTAGGGCGAAACCTGGTTCATGGTCCGTGTTCTTTCGTTTAGTTCATTTCCATTACTTCAAGAGCTTCTTAAAGGAAGTCAGATTCTGTTTTGTGGGTTTTGTAATTCTTTCTTTTTTGCTGCTTCCAGGCGTGGGACCGAGGTTCTCTTACGCCACCAATTCCCTACTGATCGCTGTGGGACTGATGACTGGCATCTCCGGAACTATTAATTCGGTTGTCCACATCGGACAAGGTAACTGGATGAACCACTATTTACTTAAAGGCCCTCTATGTAGTTTTTTTTGGGGGGGGGGCAAAATTAGAAATGTTCTTATGAATAAATGTAATCGCGAAGGACATGTTCAACCACTTTTCAGCGGATTTTCATTTTTGTTTCATATTTCTGGACGCATATGCGACATATTCGAACGCAATTCGCATGCGCCGCTGTCGAAAATTCGAATACCGCATTCCGACGTTGAAATTGATGTTGTTACAATTTTGTCCAGGGACACCAACTTTTCTCTACTTCTGGCGCATAACGCTTTTAGGTATGTATTTCTGGTGGATATGACATGAATAAAGTTCAGCACGAAAAAAATACATTCTGCATGCCTGACCCCCACAGTCCTTCGGCCAGCCCTTGATCCGACCCACGGTCAGACTGGTACCCTATATGTATGGCCTCCGTCGGTCAGTATTGACCATGGTAAAATCCTAATTCACAACAGCCCTACAGCATCGACTATGGCTAAACAGCCCTATACGAGAATGGCAGTCTCTGCCACAAAAATCACATCTGTAAGCTGACTCAGTTCTGTTGCAAAGCTCTTTTCTGCGGATCCGCTTTTCTTCTGCGCTGTGCATCAGTCTGGCTTCTTCTGATTTGAGCTGTCTGGATAGTGTGCATCTCCACCTGGAACGGTCACTTGCACCATGTGTATTCTGAATAATGTCTTTTTTGTTTTCAGCCAGCGGCCTAGCCGGAGTCATCCTCGGTGCCATCGTCTCTTTCCTGTGGGTGGTGGCCTTCGCTTGGTACATGTCCCGTTGGTGTAACAAGGGGCAGTCACCGCAACAAGGGGAAACGGTAACATATTTCTGCATTCTTTACACTGTACGAAATGGCCTCGGATCCTGACGTATCCGGACAGGAGAACTCGGAGATCCGGAACCTCAGATCCGTAAGAATCCAGACGGATACGGGGGCCGTATTGTACTAAAACAACTCAAATTTACCTGAATTAAATTGCATGTGCAAGTGGTATACCACATCAGTGTACCACTTGCACATTTAGTTTAATGTAGGTAAATTTGAGTTGTTTTAGTACAATACGGCCCCCGAAACCGTCTGGATTCTTACGGATCTGAGGTTCCGGATCTCCGAGTTCTCCTGTCCGGATACGTCAGGATCCGAGGCCATTTCGTGCAGTGTTAGCCATAGTGACTCTCTCAGTGCTTAAGCCCTGCTTTTTATAGAGGCCCTGGAAAATAAAACAATACTATACGTTTTTGAAGGTTAGACATCCAGGTGAACAATATATAAAGAAAATTCAAACTCTACAACTGGATAAAAATTCGGAGATTTATTTCCGGACGTTTCAAGTGACATCAATCACTCTTCTCCAGCGTCACTAAAATGAACTAGTAGAGCTAACCACTACTTATTTACAATAACTAGAAAAACAAAACAAAACAATACTATTTATACATAGGGAACAGCAGATTTACACACTGACAGGTACCAATATTGCTATCCATACTAAGTTGCTATCCATGTCGTTCGTAACATGAAAGTGTTCCTTCGTTTCTCCAACCTGAAGCTAGCAATCGATTCCAGCATCCGACTCTAGCACTGAGATTCAACTCCCGATATAAAGGCTCTAGTCGTCTCATTGACCAAGTGCTGACGTCACGTGTACGTAACATCACGTGACTTGGTGGGAACATTCGAACAAGAATGCAGAGCGACAATTAGTTCACCATGTTTTATCAGAACGAAGTCAAGCTGCTCATAAATGTCTCATTTCTTAGAGTATTGGAGATTCTTTTTACACAACCGGTAATTCTCACCTGCTAACGTTTCGATGTCTGTCAGACACCTTCTTCAGAGCTTCTGACAGGAGTACTGCTTCTCACCGCTATAAGTAGCCGACGCCACCTACATCGGCTACTTATAGCGGTGAGAAGAAGTACTCCAGTCAGAAGCTCTGATGAAGGTGTCTGACAGACATCGAAACGTCAGCAGGTGAGAATTACCGGTTGTGTAAAAAGAATCTCCAATACTCCATGTTCTACCAACCTGATGAAATTATTTTCGGTTGTCTCACTTCTTTTTTCCAATCTATCATTTTCTACAGAATGCCGCTGTAGCTGTGTGAAAAAGAAAGTGGCAGACGCCGCTGCAGCAGTAATGTTAGAGATTCGTGTTTAGAGTACCGTAGTACCTTAGTGACGTCACAGCCGCCATGTTAGGTGGTTAAACCAAGACTCCGTGGTTAAACTCAGAAAAGTCATTCCTATTTGCATGTGTATAATGTGTAATTACTTTTTTTTTATTTAGCACATAACAAAGATACAATAGGCGAAAATGATAATGAAGATGATAATATGACTCTGTAAGGGTGACTGAATAGCTTACGTGCTTTCATATTCCAGCTAGGGGCTACAGAAATGGAGATGGGCGCCACCCCTATGTGTCTTATCAAGACATCTGGGACACTGTGCATTGGTCACTCTAACTGCCAGTGTAGCATAGATTGAATAAGTCAAATTTAGCACTGAACGAAAACAATTACATAATGCAAATATCCATTCTAATATTGAAATCAAACATGAGTGAACACCATGTCGAACTTATGTCGTAACTACATGTCTGTAATCAAATGTGCACATTCAAATTTTTATCTTTCAACTTCCGGATTTAATCGTCCAACATGGCGGCAATACTGACGTCACAATCACGTGGGTGAAACCGTATAAATACACGTTTCTTCGTACATGAAGCTCGTTTCAAGGCAAGGCGCCAAACGATTATATTGTCAATGTTCCTATTCGAGAAAAAACACCCATGGAAATGATCCTGAAAGGTTATAAGGGTGAAGTCTAGCTCTGGTGATTCTATGTATTTCAGCTTTCCAACAAAAATCCAGGAATATCCAAATCTTGCATGATGTACAAAATGACTAACGAACTTGTGGACATATTTACTGATAAGTTTCTGATACCAGCTCAGAAAAGGACTAGAATATAGTCATGGCAGAGTTATCAATCAAGGATTTCCCGAGAACCATAGTAGAATGGAACTCGTTGTCATCAAGTACTGTGGGAACATCCTCACTAAATAGCTTTAAAGAAACAGGGTCGAGCGGAGGGATGGTTTATAGATAGGAATCATAACATTATATGATGAATGAACTTTATTGCTCGACAATTGTACATGGCACAATGTATGACAAGAATGACAATGCAATAAATACAATGGGTACTAAACTAGTCTATTCTATTCTATTCTATTCTTTTCTGAAAACTATAATTACAAGAATAGGAACGTAAATAGCCTACTGATATAATATACGTTAAACGTTTCGGTCTGTTACAATATATTATCTCTTTCGTAAAACACTACATACGTATTGGCCTAAGTACGTAGATATGGTGTCGGGGCATGACATAAGTAGATTGAAAATGTCTGTGTTTGCCTTTGGCAAGGGTTTGCTGGATTTACATGTGATCATATCCATTAATTTTCGTCTATCTACAGTAAATGCGAGGTATGTCATTAGGAAATGATATTCATCTTCAACGCTAGCTTGACATGAAGGGCACCGTCTCTGGTTGGCTGGTATATTATGATATCGACCTTTTTCTATTTCCAAACAGTGAGAACTGATTCTTGTAAACATTATATGTACTTGTAAACATCAACGCAGTTATAATAATGAGCTCGTGGGAAGATGCTTCTAGTTATACATATCAATGTTCATATATGTTGCAATGATCTAAATATAAATGTATACATCACACGGTTGTATATTTATAAAGAGGGAGACCAAAAATTGGACTTGTATGACTTATAATAATATGAATTTTATATGATTCATGATATAAACGTACGATTTGAAAGACAACTGAACCAACACAAAACTTACAAAATACACTTCCATATCAATGAAATTCTTTTAACACCCAAAAGTGTGAGAAACCCTGAAAGGTCGCATTTAATCACCACGCACTCTTTCTCTATATTTACTTACTTTATTTACTTGGACGGAGAAGATATTTAACCAAATAAACCAGTCTATAACCTGATGGAACTATCTATACTATATACACACTAGCCGATATGAGTTGCGGTGCTTTGTGATCTAAATACATTCTGTTAAACTTTAACCTCGTGACGTACGGTTATATCGATAGATCTGTGTCAAAGGGCACGGAACCCCTTTTAGATAGCCCCCAAAGCAACAATAATCTCGGTGTGGTAACTCCTCTGGCACGTCATCAGTCTATTTTGGCGACTTTCTACTCTTTTCAGCCACCTCTGGAGCCTGGTAGGGGCTATGGATTACGTTGGTAAATAGCAAAACAGAGCAACAGCAAAACGCCAGGCTTAGCCTTTCGCTGAGACTTTGGTGACCCAGAAATGTGTCCAGCATGTAAGTGAACTTCGCCCTCTTGACCGCGTGTTAGCCTTTTGAGTAAGTCCACTCAACAACAGAGCTTCGTGAAGCTGACCAGACCAAGTAAGTGCAAACCCGTGACTGGTAGGACAACACAACCACCGCGTTTCCGTAAGGATAGCTCAAGCTAACAAGCAAGGATGACAGGCCTGACAGCTCGCTCGCTATTCGTAGGGGTCGTTCTTGTTGTACTGCTACCACTGACGCCTTCTGCGCAAACAACAGCTCCGGTTACAGTGGAGACTACAGCAGGAACAGGTAAGGGTGTTTCTTTCCTGCTCTGTATTTTTTCAACCCCTATCTTTCTCTCTCTGTCATTGTGTATGTATTTATGTATTTATGTGTGTGTATGTGTGTGTGTATGGGTGTGTGGGTATATGTGCATGTATGTGTGCAGGTGCGTATTTATGTATGTATGCGTTTGAGTGTGTGTATGTGTGTGTGTGTGTGTGTGCATGTATGAGGTGTAAGTGTGCATGTGTGTCATTTTTGAGTACGTATGTGTGTGTGTGTTTGAGTGAGTGTTTGTATGAGTGAGGGTGTGTGTGTTTGAGTGTATGTTTATGTGTGTGTATGTATGTGCGTGAGTGTTTTCGTGTGTCTTAGCTGCAGTTTCTGTATGTTCGACCAGAGGGCGCATATTGTCTATTTCTGTGATAATGGAATCGCCGACAGAATTTGTTGTGATCTCTTGTCGTATTTTGTGTTTTCAGATCCAAGGGCTGCTACACGAGTGGAAAATTTGATCGTGTTTGAATGTATTTCTTTGTGGGCCCTCATCGTGACGGCTACCGTTCTGGCGGCAGAGATGCGTCGTAAGTCGTTTTCATTTTCTACGCCAAAAAGAGTTACTCAAGTAACTGTATAAAACCTTTTTGAAAATTCAAGATTTTCAAAAGCTTCAGAATTTTATCCACTTGTTTGAGTAATTCTTTTTGGCGTATCTCATTACTTAGATGTCCAAAATTCATCAACGATTTTATTTTCTGTTTGTTTGATAATATTGTACAAAGAAAGATTATGCTTGACTAATAAAATAAATCAAACGATAGGAGAAATTTACAAAGGTTCTTTCGCCAAATGGCCTTAGACCCGCTGAAAAGTGCTAGGAGATGTGTAGGTGAACGAGTAGCTGTAAGGCTTCCCTCTCACTGGACCCGCGGCACGCTGGCTGCGGCCGATCGTTTTGACAAAACACTCAGCGACTTTCACTGACAAAAAACGAATCTTTTCAAGCATTGTGTCTTCTTGTCTTTTTGTGTGTGTACTATTAATACTTTTGAATGATATTCCCATTATAAAGTCAATGGTAGAATAAATCCAGTATAAGACGCAGCGACGCCGCCAGCGTACCGCAGGTCCAGTGAGAGAGGGGGGGGGGGTCGCTGGTTAGGAGCTAAATTTAGACGCAATTTTGGACTTCGTATCGGAAGTTTAAAGAGCCTGTTCTTTTTCACGAAGGTACAAAGTCCCTGAACTCTTGTTTGTTTCAATTTATGTCTTTAGTCAGTCCACTTCTTCTTTTTTCTCTCCTGCAGAAGCAAAAGCTGTGGTGAAGTATGGTAGCATCATCGGCCCGCTGGTTGGGTGTGTGCTGGCGATCATTGTCATCATAGTAGAGTGTCTGCCGCCCAACAATGGATTCAACCTGATCGTCACCCAGGCTTCCATTGCGGCCTGCTTTAACGTCGTGTCAGCTACTTTCCTATTCCAATACTGTTGTAAGAAGAACATGGGTAAGTTTGTTATAAAACGAAGACTGAATGCTTTGGTCCCATTTTCAACCCGGGTCCCTGTTGGGCTGTTTGCGAAAACGAAAAATAGAAAAAATGTGCATATCAAGAATACACAAGATATGGTTAGGAGTATTCTTTTAGGTCAAAATGTTATTGAAATGAAATCACCTCTAGATCTATCATTCATGTAAAACTTTAATCTGTTCTTTGTTGTCTTTCAGGTCATTTTTTTTTAGTTCCCATAGGCTGCCCGGTCTGGGCAGGGCCCCTCTTTGGAAATAGGACCAATGCTGGGGTTTATATGCATTCCAAAAGGAGCCCTTTTCCAAAATATCCCTGTTCCCAGTAAATTTTAAGATATTTTTTAATCATTCCATAGTCTTGATCTGTGAACAAAGGGAACAAATTGAGAGAGCGTATAGGACCCCTCCGCTCCCCGCTTATATAATGACAATGACAATAAAGTTTATTGCATATTCATGCCCAGCAGAGGGCTAAATGCATTACAATATCAAGAGAATATTAAGAAGACTATGCTGTACTTATATTTCTTGAGTAACGTGTACAAAATGTTGCTTTTCAGGCGATGAAATAGAGGTGCCCTGTACCTTCATGATATTCCAGTTCTCTCTCGGCTGCATGGTTGGCCTGGGCGGGACCATTGCCTCTGCCTTCAACGTAGAACCAGGTAACGGACTACTTATGGTCTCATTAATGAGTTTTTTTTTCGTCCCATAGGCTTACGTGCTATAATACGTGTTTTACATGGGTGCGTTCGTAATAAGGCTATAAGAAATGTACCATCGTTATGATTCTAAGTTGAGATCATTTACTATAAGTCATGTAAAAAATGGCAACAACTTCAATGCATACAATCTCTGTTTAAAGAATGATACTTGAATGAGACCTTATGGACTAAAATAACAACGTTCTTTATTCATGACCAGATATTCACAAGAGCCGACGTTTCAGTGATCATTTCCTCAAGGTATAAGACTTGTTATACTTTGCACTGCAGCTAGGTGTCGCTGCTACAGTGTTACAGATGCGGTTCCAAATGTAAAGTTTTTGTCACGTATACTGAGATATTGTCTACGTATACAGTACGTAGATATTGCTCTGAATATCGATCGTAACCCGTCTTTACATTATTTTGTATTTTTTAGGGACAGGAACACCCGGTATTGTCTTCGGTGTGATTTGTACTGTCGGCATTGTTGTAGTGTTCGTCTGCTACATATACCATGTCTGCTGTGGAAAGAGTGGCTCCAAAGTTAACGGTAAGGCCAAAGGAAAAAAAAATGTGTTCCGGTTACGGTCGGCAAGTAGGGATTCCCCCTTTTGGTTTGGTCAAAGTGATAAAAAATACAGTTTGACATTGCAAAACTGGATTTATAAGAACACTGGTATTGTCAACATCATATTGTACTTATACAAATTGTACAAGCACAAGTAGTTATCTCTGAACTGAACAAAGAAGCCAATGTTTACAGCACATTGCTCGTCTTTTACATATACCATGTCTTCTGTGGAAATAGTGGCGGTAGTTAACGGTAAGTATGACCAAGGTGGTAAAGTAAAGAGGCGCGCTGGTGCACTCCCGTGCAGAAAAGAGAAACGGAGAAAGGCACATATATTGGATATTAAATAATGAGGAATTGTGCCAACTTTGAACAGAACGCGTATTCCGGTTCCTGATGTCCGCTCTGAATTCAACTGGCTTCACCATCAAACCTCTCCTCACTATAGAATCTGTAACATAGAACATGTTTAGTCTTGTGAAACAGAAATAAGTATGCCCATAGTGGTACAGTAAAAAGGCGTACAGAAATAAGCATGTGGCCAATAGTGATATGTATTATCATATCCGTTAAAAACCTCAATGAAAAACTGCGATTTAACGTTGTTTGGGTAGATAAGCCTAAGTGATTTAGATAAGAGCTAAATAAACGATTTTGTTTTCACAGAAAGTTTTAAGCTCACCGCCTAGCCCTCTGGGGAGCCCCCCGAGTTGCTAACATCAGAGGGGTCATCGAAGGTCAACTTCTCCGGAATCTAACATCATCAGGTTGCATTTGAGCGTACGACTTACGTCTTTATATAGATTGAACATAAAAGAAAACAGAACACACGGCAAAACGTACAAAGCACACATCTACATCAATGAAATTTTTTTAGATTCTATGAAGGTTTTTAGTCTCTCAACTCAACAACACTTTAATACGAAAGGTTTTGGTCTCTGAACTGTCGCCGCCATGTTGATGTTCGTACATCGTTGTCGATGAAGACCTCGACTTTAGTCACTCTTGTGGGTGCGGGAGTGGCTGATGTTATGCTATATATAGGGTCACATTTCTAATCCGGGGCCCAGCCGGACAGTCTTTGGGAACGAAAAGTATGATATAAAAGACAGCAAAAACACAAAACGTACCCAAAATTATTTAAGAGCATAGCTTGTGCCAATTTATGGACATACATTTTAATTTTTCGTTTTCGCAAACAGTCCGGCCGGGTTCCGGTTAGGAACTGTGACCCTAGCATAAGATAAGGGGTATTACACGAAAACGCCAGGTGAAAATGCGTCACACACGAAGCGACAGAATGGGGTCAGATTCCCGGTGCTGAATTATGCGGGTCCGGTTTTGTCTCAGATAACACTGAAGAATTCAGTGCAGGAAGGGAGTGTCAGCCGGATGCGATCGCATCATTGCTGAGTGTATGTTCATTCGTCCACCGTAGTTGAGCATCTTGTTCGATAGTAAGTTCTTCACAGCTGATGATCAAAGCAGATTGACAGATTACCTTCATTGTTTTCATTATGATCATTATTATTATTTCTATATGTTGATATTTCTGTTTGTATTATCAGTTATTTTATGTACGTAGGGCCCCTCTGAAAAGCAGTGGTAACCACTGAGCAGGGCTACCCTGGATAAATATGACAGAATAGATAACAGATAATTTTATTCCCTTCGCCAAGAAACTTACAATTTTGGTCGCGTTTGTATGTTTGTACGTATGTATGTAGTTTTGTATGTAATTGAACAGCACAGCTTTGAATGGATCATGATGAAAATTTGTAGATAGGTCTATAGAAAAAAAAGTTAGATTTCGGGTCCAGCTTTCCTTGTAACGTTTGTAATTTTGTGGGAGATTATGACCACATGTTCCTACAGTGCAAAGGACTAACTTAATTCTGGAATATTTTCTGCGAGTTGATATATAAATGCTTTAAATACAACAGTGAAATAAGTTGTAATTGTACATAAACACATTGGACATAAAATAAGTCGAAAGGTCTATTAAATGATCGATCTTTTATTAATTATTGAAAAGAGTGTCATCTTTAAAAACCTGTGCACTGGTGGCAGCAATAGAAGTGATAACTTATATAAAAGCTTCAATGCTGAAGCTACACTGCCATTGAATTTCGTAGTTGTAAACAAAAAATGTGCTTTGTCGAACATTTGAAGTGTACTTTGCGCCGTAAGGGTCTTGTCTATGGAAATCGCAATGTATTTTTATGAATAAAGTTTTTTTCATCAATGAAAGAATTATTTCTCATTATCTCCAATAGATATCAAAATAACTCCTTGGAGCTGCAACTTTTTTCAAATTGTGTTCAGGGCAAGCTAAGGTCATGTGTACAGACTAAGAAATAAGATTGTATTTTATTGTTGTACTTCAATGTAATTGTAATGTTAAGTGGTCCGCAACATCAGCTTGGCTGCCTGGCGCTCCACTATCTATTGTCTTGTTGCAATTTTTAATAAAGAATAAAGAATTGCCTCATTTACTTCTGCTTGTGTTTGAGACAAATTAAGAGACCATAAATTTGAAGGTTTTAACGCACGTCACGGTGTAATCATGCCTTGTCATAAAGTTTTGTTGTGAGAGATTGCCATTTAATCAGGTCAAGCAATGGAATAGTTTATAGAGGTAGATTTGATTTATTTTATCTATTGGTTTGGCTGTTAATAATTCATAAATCGATCCTCATTTTAGGCCAGTCAAAAACAACGTTGGCTTGTAAGATCTGACCCATTGTAACATATCGTCACGCTTGTCTCTTGTTTTTGCAATATCTATAGTCATCAGTCTATTTAAGATTACCGGTCTATTACAAAACAGTTATGGTCTCTCATTCGGGCAAACGTTGACCCCACAAGCCCTTGTGATGCTAATCTAGGTGAAAGGTCACCCCGGACCTTTGCTGTCAACCTGTTCGACCGGGGTGTTTGACGGACCACCACCCGTGCGTCGTCATGGCAACCAATTGTCAAAGGCCCGTAGGATGAAACCGGATCCGCCTGTGGTTAGTGGCAACAACCTATCAAAGACCTGCAGGACGATACCCGATCCACCCGTCGTCTTGGTAACCGCCCTTCATGGTGACGTATTTGACGTAAACAGAACAGGGGTGTGGTTAGGTGACTCAGCGGCGTGGAGTATTTGAGTGTCAAACGTCCTACTGGTCGTGTATAGGGTGGGTATATAACAACCACACAAACAGCTCCGGGACACTGACAGCTGAAACCACACCCGCAGAGGTACAGAAGGACCTACCGCGTTCAGTGAGAGATTCAAGACTGCTGAGAAGAGGAACTAAGATGGCGGGCACGTTACGTTCTATCCGCTCGATCCTGGCTCTGGTTGTGCTGATACAGCTGGCGATCTCTATCGGTGAGTTCATTCTCAGTCACATTTGTTGTAATACAAGTTTACGAAAGTTAATAGGTGATTCCTAGCACAGTAGTGGATGATACTCTTGGGACTGCAGATGGTGTGTCGTACGATTCAATCATGACAGAAAATGTTATCGTATATGCTTAACGACACTACTAGTTGGTTCTGACACAGCCTTTGTGAAAGCCGCGCGATAGAAAATAACAGGATTGAAAATGTAGCACTATAAGAAATCTCACGACCAATTCGACAACGTTACAGTAACGTAAGAAGAATCAATCATTTCATACAGTGATTTAAAGCTCTGATTTAAACGCAGTTGACATCCGCTATCTTTCCTTTTCACCTCAAAAGCACGGTCTTTGAAATTTAAATGCTCATCCAGGTGTAGGGATTTAGATGTCTTAGTAAGAGACGCGGTTGCTTAGATTTAAATCACTTGTTTATCGCAGTGTACAACTTCTATTTAAAGAAGAGATTGTAAGATTTCAGAATCAGAACCGAGTAAAACTCCTAAATAGGGAAAAGACAGTGAGCGGATACGCTTCCCCGCCTTTGTGGTAGTCGCTTCCAAACTGAGGGGTAGGCTGAGTTGTGCCATCGGCCTCTAGAGCAACATGAAGCCGAGGAAGCCAGTGTGAGTACCCGGTATAGTCTCTCAAGAAGGGTGTGTCATTCAGGGATGGCTCTTTTGTTCTCTCTTGAACAATACAGTAGTGTAAAATTTCAAGTCAAACGAAAGAGATGCCCGACGGTCAGTGGCCTTTTACCATACGGGACAGGTGTCCTTCATGGTCATGCAGGGGACTGAGACAAAATTTCGCCGGGGGCATGTTAGCCCTGCTGCCGAAGAGCTGGCCTGACCGGGCCCTAGCAACAGCCTGGAGCCTGGAGTTGTTGCTCCCGTGCCAGTCCGTGGGTCTAAACTCTGCGAACGGGCCAAGATCTGTTGGCGGTGTTTGGAGCTCATGGTTGCCGAGAAGATCGGTATAAACAGTCGCTGTGATTTCTCAACTATTGTTTACTAAATACCTCTTTAAAGCACGGCTTTAAGACAGCTATTAAACACACTGTTACGTAGAGCCAAATTATGAAGAGGAATTAGCAGTTGAAAGCAATGATCTGAATACCGCTTGACAACTTTTCACAGTTTTAGACAAACATTTGAAGCGGAGTTGTCAGCAACAAATAAAATGGCCTGCGGCTGCCTTGGTGATTTTCTCATTACCGATTCCATGCTCTATTTAGCCTGTATGGCACAAAACACAGACAATTTTTTTAAATGTGGGACAAACCGGCGAGAGAAAGTCCCATTTTCACAGGATAATATTTACCTAGACGTAAAAGTCATCATGCACCGCCCACCGTAACCAAAACAGTGAGACGGTAGGTAAATAATCCACCTAATGTGTAAATAAAACGTTTACTTAATAACCTAACATAATCTGGATTCAATTGTTCAAAATACAACATTGGCTGGGGGAGGTCTGTGGAGAGAAGTGTAATCATAAACTGTTTGGTTTGACTTATAATAAAATAAAAGCGCTAAACAACTGTCTATCCTCAGCAACTTTAGGCAGGTGAAGACGGGCAGATAAACCAATTCAATTTTGAAATAGAATGAATGAGCATGTATGATTAAAAGCAAAAAAGAAGACATGGCAGTAGCAGACTACAAAAAAGATGCGCATTTATTTTATCCAAACTTTGCAATTCGTTGAACTGAGCGGAAGAATAACTCCAGGTTTGTACACAAATATTCCTGTTCATCTAATTTGGAAATGCAAAGTTGGCTTGTTGGAAAGGAACAACCAGCCGGTTACCTGAGTACGTCATGGATCACCTGCCGGACGAGTCTTAGTGACCCGTAGAACGCGTGCTAGAAGACAAAGGCACACCTATTCATTGGAACCTGACACCTGCGTGTGTTTGTATAATAAAAGATATCAGGTTCCCCGTAAAGGAAAAGGCACACAAGAAGGCGGTTTGGCAAGAAAACCACAGGCGACATGAAAACTATAACCACGCTTGAAAGTCGAGGACATACAAACAAGCAATATCTTATAAAATTATCGGCGATATTCGTTGAGTTCGTAGGGTACGAATAAGATGTAACGGGTGTTGACATCAATGCATTAGGTTTGTGGGTGAGTCTTGTTATTACTAAAATGATTGTTTGATTTATCGTTATTTAACCATTTACAGGCACAACATCAGCACAAACAACTGCGGTAGCTTTCACAGCAGCAGACGGCACTACTGCAGTGGGGACGCTCATTAACATTGTTTATTCACTGTTTATTTATTTATTTACAGGTACAACATCGGCACAAACAACTGCTGCAGCTACCACAGCAGCAGCCGGCACTACTGCAGTGGGGACGTTCATTAACATTGTTTATTCATTATTTATTTATTTACAGGTACAACATCGGCACAAACAACTGCTGCAGCTACCACAGCAGCAGCCGGCACTACTGCAGTGGGGACGTTCATTAACATTGTTTATTCATTATTTATTTATTTACAGGTACAACATCGGCACAAACAACTGCTGCAGCTACCACAGCAGCAGCGGGTACTACTGCCGCAGCCGGCACTACTGCAGCGCCTACCGCTACCGCTGCGCCGGTGCCGAACATTAAGTACTACGTCGTCCTGACGTTCGAGGCGAGCTCCGTCTGGGCCATCATCCTCATGCTCACAATTCTCGTGTCAGATGCCAGCAGTAAGTTTATCTATTCATTTATTCATTCATTCACATATATTTCAATAATACGTTTATTGCAAAGTCCTGCCCGAAGGACAATCGCAGATAAAATTGTCTATTACAAGTGAAGGGTCTGACTTCTCTTTTGCAAGCTATGAAAGACGTATGTCCCACCTATTGTAGAATTTGTGGGTTTACTTCATCTAGTTGTGAGCTTTGCGGCTGATGCTTTTACCTCTAAATAGAAAGAAACTTTTAGTTATTCATTTATCTATTGGTATGGATAGAGCACGCGATTGCATGTACAGCCAAGGTGGCCCAACCTTCCTCCTTCAAACAGGGCCACTATCGCTCGGTTCGTTATCTCGCGTAGGGTCCCTGCTATTCCGAGCCGGTATTCTGGCTTCTGGCGACGTCACTGACAGTTGCTCATTAATAATTAATAAGCTATCCTCAGTTGGCACAAACGGCGGTTAATTTGTTCTGAACCCAAAGTAACGATGTAAGCCGTAACAGGATTGGTTGATAGCTTCCCAGCGTCCTTTGCGGGTTTGCTCAAGATGAGCTTGAGCAAACCCCCTGATTGGCTGAAAGCTGCTTTAGTGGTGACGTCGCCAGAACCGAGAATACCGGCTTGGAATAGCAGGGCTTTGAGGAGTATGGGCCCAACTAGCGGATAGCTATTATCAAGGGCTAACCCTGAGGGAAAATATAATGAATAGGTCATACACACACAACCACCACTGGTTATAAAAAAATAACATTTTCTTGATACACTTGTATTTTTTTCAGTGAACTACACTGTGGTGAAGCACGTTGGGAGTATCGGACCTATCATCGGTATGCTGATCGCCGCAGTGCCGATGATTTTAGCACCAATTTCGCCCAACAACGGAAGCAGTAAGTGTTTGTAATTATATTTTGATCAATCTATAGCCCCTTATTATTATATGGAGCAGAAACGTGGTCTAATAGCAAATGAATTGTGACGCCGTGCATTTCAAACAACAGTTCGGCTCGGAAATTTATGACTGACATCTTCAAACTGACTGACCCACAAGCATAGAGTAAGCCACTTAAAAAAATTGTAACGTTCACAGATATTTCAAAGGTGATTTGGAGTCTGTAAAAAAAGATTTCGTCATTTTTTTCCTTTTTTTTTCAGACCAGCAGGGAGGCTTCACTGTCATCATGATCCAGTCGTCCGTTGTGGCCGTGCTGAGTTTCTTCGCGGCGTTTTCTGGATTCACCGCCAAGAAGTACATCGGTAAGTTTCTTAAAGATCCTCTGTATGCACCCTCCCGGGTAGACCCGATATGCTCGTTACGTTACCATACTGGCCCTACTAAGACAAACTTCACGCTATCTGGTACACAAATTGATATTTTCTATGTATTCTATGTATTGTTGTCATGTCCGACTCCTATATCCACATACATAGGTCAATTTCTCTATAAATCATTCCAAAAGCGAGACATAATTGCCCATACATGACTATATAATTGTAATCGATATACTGTTATCGATAACATTTTGTACTTAGAATTGATCAACCTTGTAGTATAGTTGATTCAATGCCATACATTGTACCATGCAAGACTGTTAAGCAATATAGTTCATTCATTTTGTAATTTTCAGGAGACGGCTCGGGAAACCGTGACATGCCGTTCGGCACAATGTCCCTGCTGTGCACCTGCGGATTGATGCCCGCAATCGCTGGGACCGTCATTTCCGCATACAACGTCGACCCAGGTGAGATTCAAATCATCTTTATTACTGAAAATTTCAGTCTATTTTATCTCTTTTTTTTAGCTTTATTTAGCCGACAATTTGCGGGCGTTTCAAAAAGTCCCTGTCCTTCCGCTTTGGAGCGGTACTGCAGATTGGGTGTATTGTCCAGACTTGTAAAAGTTAGATATGCAATACATTGGGCTTATGAAACCTGTAAACCTTCTCCTCAAACGGTTTCAGATGTCTCTGCGTACATTTACAATTGTCCTTGAAGCTTAACAAAACACGATGTGGCATTAGAAATATTGGTTTGGGGGGTATTGCACGAGGAGCAACCACAATGATAGCAACTGGAGTAGGTTGAAAACCCTTTTCAAAGCTAGAATACTAGATGCTGTGCCCCAAGAACTCCCTGACACACTCCAACCAACGCAGTTCGACACCCCGTTAGTAGGTCACCTGTCATCGACTTGCGTGCCGGGATTCCAGACTGTGCCAACAAGGCTTTACAGTGACAGGCGGGCGTCCACGGAGGTCGCCGGGAGGATTGCAGAAATCCTTGTAAAATTCTGGGAATTCTTGTAAATCGGACGTAAAAATAAACTATCAAGCTCGCTCCTAAAGCTTTGCTAATAATGACAAGCTATCTGCCACCCAGAAATCAAGACCACAGCGCGTCCAGGTCAAAAGATACAAAAATTGAAGTTCTGCTGCAGTACCAAGGTCACATACCAGGGGGCCCAAAATCGACCCTGAATTTCGGCTTCCCAACACCTGCCCACATACCAAATATCATTGTAATCCATCAAGAGGCTCTTGGGTTATGCTGACTGGAGTGGTGCGGAAACACAAACAAACAAACAAACAGACAGACAGACACACCCAAAACTATATCTCCATTTTTCATGGAGATAATAATAACAATAACGTGTATTTTGCAGGGTACCAGTGGCCTGGCTTGATCCTCGGCTCCGTCTGCACGGGAATGATGACTGTCAACCTCATCTGGAACGTGACCCGGTCTCTCACGGGGAAGAAGCGTGCTTGCAGGGGTAAGGCACATGCTCTTTCATTTCATTATCAATATGAAATATGATTATATTTCATTTCATCATCAATATGAAAAATAATGATATTTCATTTCATTATCAATACGAAATACAATTATATTTCATGTAATAATCGATATGAAATATAATTATATTTCATTTCGTTATCAATATGGAATATGATTATATTGAAATTCATCATCAATATAAAATATGATTACATTTCATTTCATTATCAATATGAAATACAATTATATTTCATTAAATATTCAATATGAAATATAATCATATTTCATTTCATTATCAATATGAAATATGATTATATTTAATTTAATAATCGATATGAAATATAATGATATTTCATTTCATTATCAATATGAAATATAATGCTATTTCATTTCATTATCAATACGAAATGCAATTATATTTCATTTAATAATCAATATGAAATATAACTATATTTAATTTCATCATCAATATAAAATATGATTATATTTCATTTCATTATCAATATAAAATACAATTATATTCAATTTAATAATCAATATGAAGTATAATCATATTTCACTTCATATTCAATATGATATATAATTTCATTTCATTATCAATATAGAATATAATCATATTTCATTTCATTATCAATATGAAATATAATCATATTTCATTTCATTATCAATATGAAATATAATTATATTTCATCTAATTATCAATACATTATAAAATGCAATCATATTTCATTTAATAACCAATATAAGATACAGTTATATTTCATTTAATAAAAAACAATATCCCAATGAAAAAGTCTTTTTTCATGGAGATAACAATATGGAATATAATTATATTTCATTATCAACATATAATATAATTTGTTTGTGCTTTTCAGTTGCTGAAGCCGAAGGTACAGATAATGTCGGGTAAGCACAAAGATAATATATATAATTTTTACCTTGCTTCTGTTTGTCGCTGATACACACTTGAACTGATACTGCTTTACATAAAATCTATATATACTGTATCTAATTTGTATGATTCTTTAATGGACTCCAGGGAGAAAAGTGATGTATCACTAATGGTGTATCACTAACAAAGCCAAACTGCAATATCTTTGTGCTTGCCCGGCTTTTCGTTAACCTGCTTTTTTACACTGCTTAAATGCGTGAACATGTTTGTAGCAGGCGAAAGTTGCTTAAGACATTTTATAGGTGAAAATTTTCAAGTATCGCCACTTTGCTCATTGCTCTATATTATTGTTTTTTACAGCATGACCAACAAAAGCTAAGTGACACAAGAAGGCAACGAAGTGAGGAGTAGAAAAATGAAGATTTTTTCTCACAACATTCATCCTTAAACCCACCCATCCATCCATCCACCCATCCATCCACCCATAGACATTATCATTATCAATGGCCAATATGTGTTATCTTACAACATGTACTAAGACATATTTAAAATCACGGTATCCAGAGTTTCCTTCTCTGAAATTGTAGATATATGAAATTAACAAATGTATTGCTAACTGTGACAATCTTACATATCATTTCCGTGAATACTTTGGGATCCAACTAAACATAATACGTTCTTAGACATTGCACAGTTCTTGTTCACTTGTTGATTGTTTGTTTTGTTTTGCTTTCTTTCATTGATGGTTGTTTTGCAAGAGAATGACTTATGATATGGAGTAGTGAAAACGAAATAGAAGTAGGTAACGAAGTGCTTTCAAATCAAAACTAACACATATAGTGCTTGAAGGGCCAATATTCTTTCTTAAAAATATACGTGTACTTCCAAAATGTAAGTTATCTGCGTAATGTGATTCGTTACACTCCTATTAAGTCTCTATTTGTGGGGAGCAAATAGATCTACAATGTGACTTCTTTATTCGATATATCGTACAAAATGTTCCAGTACATTGTCTTAGTGAAAGTAGTGTACTGATACTAGCTTATACATAGCTCACATTTTATACCCTTATCTTTGTGTTAAATGCAGATACACGCTCATAGATACGCAGAGCAATAGTTGTGATTTCTGGTGTTCATATTGACATACAGTTCTCTTTATGTGCATATGTTAGTTAAGATAATATCAGAAAGTGCTAATTACAGCACCCTAGTCATTGTAACACTTTGGAATAAACTTTCACTTATTTACTTCGTTTGTCGCATTTGTGTTTATTGAGAATGAAACAATTCATTACTGTTACGCTGGATCAACCAAAGCAACTCTTTCTGGTAACGACTGATCCACAATAGTATAGACGAACGTTTAACGTAAATGTTTTCCTAAAATAAATGGAATTAAAAGTCATAACAATATACATTAGAATACAATGACATAATAACACCGTATAAAATAATAAAAAAATTACCATACATATGTTTCCATACATCGTCAGAATAAAATGTCGAAAAAAAATAATCAAATCCAGTATAGTGGAGGAATAGAAGGTTGATAGGAGGTTATAAGAAAGCTTAAAATTAGGAGTGCAGATAGTTTTTGCAGCATGCATCAGTGGCATGCAACGCTTTGTGGCGTCACCATTACAATATTGCACTCAGTAGAAAGAAAAAAAACACATAACAAAACAAAGTGTTTTCTGAAGTTTTTGGAAAGGCTTGGAGGTTAGTCAACTGCTGAAGAAAAGTTATTCTTTCCTACCTACCTGCTGGTCCCTTGACCTCCAGGTCGTTGGAGGGACAAGGTATAGCAATGAAGATGGACATCTGTCTCCAGGCTCGTCTGTCCTCAGTTGACCTGTAGAGAAAATGTCCTCAAGGCCTAAAATGTTAATTCAAGAACCTCAAAAGATGCTTCCTACATCCCTACAAAGTCGACATTTACTGAAGGAGATAGCAAGATACGATTTTAAAATTGATTTGCGCGACAAGCCATGAAGTGTGACTAATGAAAAATTGATTCACACAAAATGGAAGAGAAGAAAATACCAGTTCTTTTGTGGGCTGACTTCTCAATTTTCGCGGCCAGGGGCTGAAAAGCAAGGAGCCTACAATTCACTCACTCACTCACTACAATTGGCGGGACTGAATCGAAAGGGTCTGGATAGGTTGACATTCGACCAGGTAATACGACAGCAATAGACCAAGGTGTGGCCATACGGCCGTAGGATTTTGACCAGCTTATAAACTTAGGCAGCCTCTTAAGTATCCCTATTAAGTCTTTACAAAAGTCGATCACAGCCGGTCATCCCTCCTGCATGATAGTGTTGGTTTAGTCCTTTAACCCGGAAGTAAAACATAATTGAACTTGGTCGCCTTGACGCATCTTCTAGTCAGAACAGGTCATGTCAAACGCGACGAGTCTTCCCTTTTGGGTCTCATCAGAGGGAAGAAACGTTTTAAGATTAAAGACATAGGTTGCAAGACAGGGAAGGAGATTCGCCTTTCCTCAAATTCTTGACTTGAAGGAAATCTTTCACAAGTTGCGCGGTGTGAACGAGCGAAGAGCAGGGCAGTAGCCGCCGGACGCTTTCTCTCCTGTATAAAGAATTGTGTATCAAGTTTCAATAACAAAAGCTGGGCGTACCAAGAAGGACTATTTTAGGTGAGCCATATCTTACAGGAAGGAACGTCAGGTTACCAAGGAAAGCATGGCGACAACCACTCTCACCACACTGTCAGAGTTTGAGAAGGCCGCGCGACAGAAGACGTCTGAGTTCGCGTGGAGCTACGTGAGTCGGCCCGGTGAGGACGGACAGACACACGTCGATAACCGACGGGCGTTTAAACGGTACGTCTGAACTGAACCTGTGCAATGGCCTAGTGGGTAGAGTGTTTGCCTTGCATGCGGTAGGTCGTGAGTTCGAACCCCGGCCGGGTCATACCAAAGACTCTAAAAATGGTACATACTGCTTTCTCTGCTCCTTAGCACTCAGCATTTGAGGAAGAGTATGGTAGTTAAACACGCACCACTACCAGTGGACTAGCCCCCCCCCCCCCGCTGTAATGATAAAGTTGTGTGGCCCAGGGCTACCGAAACGGAGATGGGCGCCGCCTTATGCACCGTCTGGTGCGGGGAGGACTTTAACTAACTAACTTAACTTATCAGCCGGGTACTATCTAAGACACCTGGTAGTGGGGGTTGGGAGGTGAATTTGGCTGTGTACTTGTGTGTTTGAGATTATCGCGTCTTTTCCGTCTTTGGCTGTTGTTAGTTTTCTCGTTTATTATTAGCTCAAGTATCGTTAGTACACCTGTCAGAAAAGCCAGAGACCGAAACCTACCGTTGAAAAGTAGCCTGGAATCCATCCTATTTAGCTTCCGGCCGCTACCCAAGCTCCGCTGCCTGGCAGCGGAGCTTGGGTAGCGGCCGGAAGCTAAATAGGATGGATTCCAGGCTAGTTGAAAAGAGCCTCTGTCTCATTTATTTGCACCTTATAGCCACAATTTTGACTTTGTATGACTGCTTTTTCTAGTATTCGTTTGCCAAGAGACATATGGAGTATCAAATTATTGATACAAATGGTGTGTGATAGGTCATAACAATGAACGATCTTGTGTAAAATATTTTCTGTCTTAAGGTCTATTTCCTAAATGAATTATTATTGCTCCACAGCTACCGTCTCATCCCTAGAAACCTTCGTGACGTGTACATCCGGGACACCTCTGTGACCATATTAGGTACCAAACTGGATTTCCCAATAGCCATTGCGCCGACTGCCACGCACCGATTGCTTCATCCTGAGGCGGAGTCGGCGACGGCAAGGGGTAAGAAATAAACTCCAGGAAATTACTTCATGAGTGATGATGATCTTTATTGGCACAAGGGCTAAATGCAGTAGTTTCAATATTATAAGAAACGTTTACGTAAAGAATATTTACTTCTAGCGTTCCTGAACTAGCCTGAGTACCAACCTCCGTAGTGACCGCTGGCTCAAAAGAATTCGCTTGCTAACCACGGAGTCTGACCCTGCGCGTATCCGTAACGGCTGTTAGTCAGATATTCGTTTCGATTTTGAACGAGCTCGCTGATTGGCCCCATTCGTCTAAGCTCCACCCCATGCCACACTGTTATTCGTAACGGGTAGGTTCTAAGAACTGTTGCCATGTCGATTCTTTCAAAACTGGACCCGAACAGGGCAATAGAGACACCTTGGAACGAAAAATGGCACCGAACGCAGCTCGAATTCCCCTCATTACGTGATAACGAGACAGCCGTTACGGATACGCGCAGGGTCAGACTCCGTGGTTACCAAGCGAATTCTTTTGAGCCAGCGGTCACTACGGAGGTTGGTACTCAGGCTATTCCTGAACAGTCGGAGACATCAAACAACTAAAGCAATGCTACACTACTTTATCGTTTACAAAACAGTCAAACATATTAGACTTTGCTGCCCAGTAAATTTATCTTCAACAGGTCATAGTATACGAATTTACAGAGTTTTTGTTGTACAGTGTTGTCACAGGATGTCATTATGTATACATCCAAACGGTTCGTCTTTTACTAGCGGTTTAGTTCGAGTATCAAAATTCAGTGCACCGATCAAAGAATATAACGTACACTCTTATACAAAATTAAGTCCGTTGTCTACACGGTTGAATACTGAAGCTGGACCAGTTCGCTGACAAAGTGTTTAGATACTTGAAAAAAAATAGAAGTGGTACGAAAGTGTTTCAATAGTATAAATACAGCTCGCCGTAGCATCTACCAGGCTCCGCGGATCGCTGAAAAATTAGTAGAAATCGACCAAATAGAGTGAATTGTATGCCAAGGGAGTCAGCATAGGGTCCAATATGCGAACCACGGATTATTGGACCCTATAGGCCGGCCGACCCCCTATCATACTATTCACTTTTTTTAGCCGATTTCTACTACATGTATTCTTCCAGCGATCCACGGAGCCTGGTAGAGGCTAGCTTCTAGCTGACTGGACTGCATTCCGCTTTACGTTCTAAAGGCGCAGCCTCCATGAACACAGCGATGGTCCTGAGCTCCTGGTCGCACTGCTCATGATGTACGTGTCTCTGTTTCATCCCCCAGGTGCGGCCTCCATGAACACAGCGATGGTCCTGAGCTCCTGGTCCGAACACTCTTTAGAGAAAGTGACTGCCGCGGCTCCGCGGGGGGTCCGCTGGTTCTACCTGCTGTTCTACCGAGACCGAGGCCGGATGAAGCGGCTCCTGGAGCGGGCAGAGCAGGCGGGCTACACCGCCATAGTACTCACCGCGGACCAACCCTTCTTCACGTTTTCCTTTCGCAAAGTACCGAGTACCTTGCCAATGCCTTTATGGTGATGATGTTCTTTCTTTCTCCACTCTTCCTCCTCCAATTATCTCTCTCTCCCTCTTTCTCTCTCTCCCTCTCTCTCTCTCTCTCTCTCTCTTTCTTTCTCTTTTTTCTTCCTTTTGTCTTTCTCTTACGTCTCGTTCTACGTTCTTACGTCAGAATGATTTCAAATGCATCGAGACCATTTAAGGCAGTAAAGAATTCATCTCATGCAATCTCTCAGAAAAATATCAATATTTTTTTCCAAATTTTTTTAAAAGAACTTTTCACGATTTTCTTCTTTTAAAAAGCATCTTATGATTTTTTTTTCACAGGTTCCCAAACATTTACCTTGAAGACGTTCCACCCGGAGCTCTTGGCTCCTTAGAGCTGGCCGATTACTTTAAGAAAACGATTAAGGAGGCGGCGACGTGGGAAGACGTTGAGTGGGTCAGGAAGAACACGAGGCTGCCGGTCGTGCTGAAAGGGATTCTATCAGGTTAATGTTCAAAATTCAATACAAGCTACAGTCGCTATTCTCGACTTGGAGGATATGCAAATGTAGACACTGACACTTAAGTTACCCGTCAAAAACAGTGAAAAACGAATAAAAATTTAGCCAAAAATAAGTCAAAATGTCCACAACAATATTTTCTACATATGAAACGCACATATATTAAATTATTTCATCTTAGAGGAGCGAAATGTACCACCAAAGATGATATAACTGGCATTACAGGTTATAGACTTAGGATCTGAGTCAGGACTGCCTCGTTTTGGTGCATGACCCCGAGCTGACCTCTGAGAATTCAAAATGGCCGCCGTAACTGGAAAGAGATGCACTGTAGGGTCACATTTCCTAACCGACTCCTGGTCGGGCAGTTTGCGGGAACGAAAAATATGATATAAAAGACAGCGAAGCATACAAAATGGTAACAAAATATAGTCTTGGGCATAACTGGTAGACACTTTTTAGTTGGGGTCGTGTGGCGCAACGGCAGAGCGTTCGGCTCCAAGAGGTTCCGTGTTCGAATCCTGCCGTGTCGCCGATCTTGTGCCCTTGGGAAAGGCACTTTACACGACTTTCCTCACTCCACCCAGGTGTAAATGGGTACCTGACTTCGGTTGGGGAAGGTCGTATTGAGGTCACCTGGTGGCGCCGAATGGCAGCCGCCCAGGCCCTTGCGACAAATCCACAAAATGCAAGTGTGGATAGATTAGGTATATGTTATGTATTATGTGAAAATGTAAACCCTGCATCAATTCAGCGCTAGAAATTCAGCTCTGACCAATATAATTTTTTATTTTGTTTTTCGTTACCGCAAACAGCCCGACCGTGTGGTGATTTCATACAAGTAAGGTCACTGAGAGACCTTCTTACGCCGAACATTCATACCAGATCTCTTAATAGTCTTTCCGAGAGCGCTGAATGATCTCCAAGATTTGCCGATGATGTCCGTCATTTATGTCTCAACGCTACGATCGCAGGGTCTTTCAACGATCCCTTATCAATATCTTGCAATGCTATATCAATCAACAATGACATTTAGATGCCCATCGAATGCCCAGCGGTCTACATTCTACGGAAATGTCGCATCAATATGAAATCATGAAAGGTCGTTTCTAAATTTGTTCCACAGTGGAGGACGCCAAGATGGCGGTCCGGTTGGGGATTGACGCCGTCTTGGTGTCCAACCACGGCGGGAGGCAGCTGGACGGGGGCCCTGCTACTGTGAGTCTTACAGCTTTTAAGAAATCTACAAGTCATAGTCAAACTCTTCACTAATCGTCTTCACTTGTTCCTTTCTACTGTAAGTCTTACAGCTCCTCCAAAATCTTGATCTTCAGCAATGTACAAGTCATAGTTAAACTATTCCTCAATTGTCTTGTTCCTTGTGTGTTTTTTGATTGTTATAAACAACGCCTTTATTCTTGGTTCATTGCCTGGTATACATCACCTTACCAGTACATACGACAGGCAAACGTACCAAACATTTCTCCAATCCACTACACCTTTTTTCTTTACTAAAAATTGCTTTCAAATTGGGGCAACATAGCAATCGAATACACGAAAGACATCCTCTTTTCTTCATAGCGGTATTATACATTGATAGATCGACGTCCTTGCCGACATCGTCCGCGCGGTTGGCGGTGAGGCGGAGGTTTACCTGGACGGAGGGGTCCGGACTGGGACGGACGTGCTGAAGGCCTTGGCGCTGGGGGCCAGATGTGTGTTCATCGGCAGGCCCGCACTCTGGGGACTCGCTTGTAACGTACGTGTCGTTTTGAAAGACAAATTTTGCTGGATAAATCTATTAATTGTTGATGTCAATGATTCTTTGTCATTTGTCCTTTCTGGGTTATTTCAATGCAATGCCATGAAATTTGGTGATGTTTTCAAAACCACTGTTCCTTCATAAAATAGTTTTAAAGAACCTTGACAAGATTTTGAGAAAAATATCTCCTTGTCTTTTTCAGGGTGCTGAAGGTGTTCAGCAGGTCCTACAGATCCTGAAGGATGAACTCAGTCTGGCCATGGCCAGGGCGGGTACGTATGAACAGCATTTCAAGATGATTTTACTTTTGCTAACAATATCACCATAGTTCTGAGGCTTCTGATCATCATCCTCGTTCCTTTATTGTACCGTGTTATTCCTTTTTTTTCAGGTTGTGCGAAACTCTCAGACATCCAGCCATCATTGATCGTGCATGAGTCTTATTACTTGAACCGGCAAATGTTCAACATTGCGGGGAATGTCAACAATAAGATTGTCAAATCCAAATATTAAAATTTGTATGTGTAAGTTCATCTTCTTACATAGAAGAAGAACTTTATTGCACGACAATTGTACATGGTACAAAGTTTGGCAAGAATTCGTAAACATAATACAAAGTAGAAGTATAGAATAAAACTTAACATCCTAATTACTAATACAATACAATACAATGAGGGCTAGCATACATTTTGATATATTGTAACAGTTACAATCGAGTTGGTTTGATCATTAGTTTCGGTATTTTTTTCTAATGTGAAAGCAGTCGTTTAGATATCAACCTATTTTCGCATTGTGGGGATTGTTGCATTTAAATAAATACCCAAAACGGTCGGTAGCATCGAGACTCTTAAAACTTGTACTTGTTTTGAGAAATGTGAATAGCTTATGGCGTAAAACATCATATCTAGAGCATTCCATGACAAAGTGAAATTCATCTTCAATTTTCGTTGGACAATATGGGCAAAAAGTTTGGTCAGGGGCTATATTATAATATGTGCCCGTCTCTATTTTTAACTTAAGAAATGCTTGCGAAACAACTAGTAAATGGAGGTCCCTTGTTTGAGGAGAGCCACACATCGAGCACGTAAAAGAACCCACCACACTTATCGAAAGGAGTAGGGGTCCTCCCCAGTGTGTGTGGATCATATAAATTTGTCCGGATATGCAGCTTGTACTCGTCAGTACAAACCTGGTGTGTTACAACGCCTTGAGGCAGTTTACTGGGTATGCGATACATGCAAACAGAACAACGAAAGAGTCTTGGGCAAAACAAAACGTCTTCGACCTCAAGTTACCCCTGCCTTAAGGTCACCATTCTATAAATGGCAACAATCAGAAACACGTGACATGCACCAGGGACTGAACTTTCCACTTTAAATCAGAACGCTGACAACGTCGTTTTGGTGAAGCTTCCTTAGCGTCTTTACCATGAAGAATGGGAACGTTAACCCCAATGTCACTCCGCTCAAACGTGTATATGCAGACGTACGTGAAATCATGGAAAGATTTCTGAAATGTAAACTCCAACACTGCTGGAGAGAATTCGGTTCGATACTAGTGTCCTCGTCCTGAAATAACCCCTGCCAAAGGTCAACGCTGTGTGCAAATAAGAACCATATGACTTGCGCTTGCGCACTGAAAGTGAGACGGGACTTCCCACCTTAATTCATTAAACGCTGACAAAGTCTTCCTAGTGACGCTTCCTTTGCGTCTTTTCCGCGATGTCTGAGAACGTTCATCCCAAGGCGACGTCTGTGGCGGAGTTTGAGAAAGCCGCAAACGAGAAACTGCCGGAATTTGTTCGGGAGTACTACAGCCACCCTGGGGAGGGGGGTCAGACCTACAGGGAAAACTGCCAGGCTTTTAAACGGTAGGGTTTGTGTGTGTGTGTGTGTGTGTGTGTGTGTGTGTGTGTGTGTGTGTGTGTGTGTGTGTGTGTGTGTGTGTGTGTGTGTGTGTGTGTGTGTGTGTGTGTGTTTTGTGTGTTTGTTTGTGTTGCCTCTGTAGATGTGTGTATTTGTGGGGGTTGTGTGTGTATGTGTGCGTGTGTGTGTGTGTCTGTGTACATACGTACATATACGTCTTACGTAATCTCCAACCAGACGAATGGAGGCAAAACCGTCATAACTTTATAGCTGCCATTTTTTTTCTTAGCAACATAGGCCGCCTCCACATCATATGCTTGGAGATTTTATCTTATGTTCTTTCTCCTACATAAAATGTGGAGCACTGCAATGGCAACCGACTGTCTACAAGGAACAACGGCATTCTTTCCGCCATATCAAAGACTGTCGTATCTTATTGTGGGACACATATCAACGACTGTCCTACGCAACGTCCCCAGTAAACTATCATATCGCTTCCTGTCGTTTTGAGACGGATTAACAATAGAACAAATATATAAATACACCTTGAAGACTGTTGCTGTCGAAGCTACTTATTGATAACAGAAAATGGCCGCCGTAACATGGTGACGAAAACAGTTCAAGGTCAAAGTTGACAAACTATATCGACGTGCTGTTGTCCTCCTTTACACCACACGCACGTAACTATAGTATTGTAGAGGTGGTAGGAACCGTAGCTAGATTAAGAGTAAAACGTTTAACGGAGGTGTTCAAAATATCATCCGTATATGAAGGTATTGGTTATAATAAGCGTTAGAAGTTATTCTTCATTCTTTTCTTATTTATTTATTAAAAATTGCAACAAGACAATACATAGTGGAGCGTCAGGCAGACAAGCTGATGTTGCGGACCACTCAACATTACAGTTACACTGAATACAACAATAAAACACTAGAGGCAATTCATACAATAAAGGATACAATTTAAAACAATGCAGTAAATATTAAGTGCGCAGTTTCGAGGTGTCTCAGCTGTAAACTAGGGGGCAGTTACAAGTTATTGGTGGTGGTTAACGATTAGCTATATCAATTGGCGATAGCTTTAGCAGTTAATGGTATCAAAGCTGTTCATGATTATTAGCTGAAGTTGTTGATGGTTTCTTGTTAACAATGACCGGCTGTAGCAGTTAACGATAAGCGATAGAAATTAATTGGACTAATAGCGTCCAATACTCAGATAAATTGACTAACTGTGGTAGTTATCAATATGTATAAATATGCACTTGTTAAATGTTGGTCTTGAACCCAGGTACCGTCTGATCCCACGGAACCTGCGTGACGTGTACATCCGGGACACCTCGGTAACAGTGCTGGGGTCAAAGCTGGATTTCCCGGTAGCCATTGCGCCAACGGCTGTTCACAAATTCGCCCATCCAGATGCAGAGGCGGCGACTGCAAAGGGTTTGCGAATATTTTTTTCATCAATACAAATGTACAAACAATGGTAATGCCTTTTAAAGGTAACAATGTCTTCAACAGGCCAATCTATTGCAGGACATTTCTACTGAATAAGATAAAAGGAAAATAAAGGTCACTAAAACTCCTTGCTTCCCTGTGCAACTTTGAATCGTGCGCAAGACTGACGTACGGCAATGTAGTAAACAGAAAATATATTAAGTATTTTGCAGCCTCAAACATGCATTGATTAGCGTTTCTCTGTTTCATCCCCTAGGCGCAGCCTCCACGAACACAGCGATGGTCCTGAGCTCCTGGTCGCACTGCTCATGATGTACGTGTCTCTGTTTCATCCCCCGGGCGCAGCCTCCATGAACACAGCGATGGTCCTGAGCTCCTCATCACTTCTAATGATGTACGTGTCTCTGTTTCATCCCCCAGGCGCAGCCTCCATGAACACAGCGATGGTCCTGAGCTCCTGGGCGCACTGCTCATGATGTACGTGTCTCTGTTTCATCCTCCAGGCGCAGCCTCCATGAACACAGCGATGGTCTTGAGCTTCTGGTTGCACTGCTCATGATGTATGTGTCTCAGTTTCATCCCCCAGGCGCGGCCTCCATGAACACAGCGATGGTCCAGAGCTCCTCATCACTGCTCATGATGTACGTGTCTCTGTTTCATCCCCCAGGCGCGGCCTCCATGAACACAGCGATGGTCCCGAGCTCCTCATCACTGCTCATGATGTACGTGTCTCTGTTTCATCCCCCCAGGCGCAGCCTCCATGAACACAGCGATGGTCCTGAGCTCCTCATCACTGCTCATGATGTACGTGTCTCTGTTTCATCCCCCAGGCGCAGCCTCCATGAACACAGCGATGGTCCTGAGCTCCTGGTCGCACTGCTCCTTAGAACAGGTGGCTGCCGCGGCTCCGCGGGGGGTCCGCTGGTTCTACCTGCTGTTCTACCGGGACCGAGGCCGGATGAAGCGGCTCCTGGAGCGGGCAGAGCGGGCGGGCTTCACCGCCATAGTCCTAACCGTGGACCAACCCTTATTCAATTTTGATCGAAACATGAGGACTGAACCGCTTCCTATCCAAATCAGGTTGAAGTTTATTTCCTTTTTTATCTTCTTTCATAATTCTCTTCTTAATTACAGACTATTTAGTTAAAACTTTGTTCAAATATAAACAATTAGCGCGTATCGAATCTACCGCTGCCCTATTGCTACTGCATTCTGTAAGAGAATCAAAATGACCAACCACCTAGATCGCGATCACGCGTTGTAAGCATCATCTAGTCGTGACCGTCTTACGGGTGCTTATGGTCATAAGCGATAGAAATTTAATGCTGTGTTTTTAGCGATAGCGCAATTATTTTACTACTTATGGTTCGCAGTATGCTTTTGCTTCTCATATATATGCACTTATTCGTTTGTATGTATGTATGTAGTAGACCTTACGAAAGTCGCTGTGCTTTTGTTGTGTCAATAAAGATATGTGCAATATTGCTGAACAGCAGTTTACAATGACTCTTTTTTTCTCAAGTTTGCCAAATATCTGGTTAGATGACGCCGCTCATGCACAAATAGGTTCTGCCGAACACGTGGCGTTTCTTAATGAAGTTGTGAAGGAGGCGGCGACTTGGGAAGACGTGGAGTGGGTCAAGAAACACACCAGACTGCCGGTCGTGCTGAAAGGGATTCTCTCAGGTAGTCTATCACTGCACGAAATGGCCTCGGATCCTGACGTATCCTGAAGTATTCTGACTTGATCCGGAAGCTAAGATCCGGAAGAATCCTAATGGATCCGGAGCCGTATATTTCTCGGCAGGCTAATGCGCATCCAAATATCGGGACTCAAGGTACCACTTACACAACTTGTGTAAGTACGCACTTACACAACTCAAATATGCAAGTGGTACCTTGAGTCCCAATATTTGTATGCCCATTAGCCTGCCGAGAAATTTACGGCTCCGGATCCGTTCGGATTCTTCCGGATCTCTTCAGGATCTTAGGTTCCGGATCACGTCAGGATACGCCAGGATACGTCAGGATCCGAGGCCATTTCGTGCAGTGTATGTAGAAGCCTTTTCTTTAAATACGCCAAAAAAGCAGTTACTCAAGCAACTGAATATGGTTTTGGAAACGGTCAGACGTTTCAAGTACCATCCACTACTTTTCGTCAGTGACTGTGAGCAAGATTAGTCGAACAGCAGGTTTATAACCACGTACTATGGATTGATATTCAAATAGAGAGAAAACAATTTTTAGATAACCTAATAGAAAGCAAATTAGACAAGTCAAGACAAGGTGGAAGTAAACGTGGACAATAGCTCCTATTGTTTTAATATAGGAGCTAAAATAAAGCTGGTTTGCCGTCAAGGCTTGGTCCCAAGTGCCAGACATCTTCTCTAAATATAGACTTGTTGCAAAAAGGCAAGAAAAGAAAGGTAAAGGTATAGGTAGTAATAATGTCTGAAATTATTTTTAGTAAAAGAAGGCTAACATTCCATTCAGACGTTTTACACAGTCTTACACCATGTAACAGAAAGGTTTTATTGATTGATTGATTGATTGATTAGTGGTTGATTAGCTAATCTGAATATTACATTTAGCTGATGATGCGAGGATTGCAGTAGACCTGGGTGATTGATTTAGTATTGATGAAGTAGCTTATATTGATCGATTTGGTATTGATAAAGTAGCTTATATTGATCGATTTAGTATTGATAAATTAGCTTATATTGATCGATCTAGTATTGATAAAGTAGCTTATATTGATTGATTTAATATTAATAAAGTAGTTTATATTTATCGATTTGGTATTGATAAAGTAGCTTATATTGATCGATTTAGTATTGATAAATTAGCTTATAGTGATCGATTTAGTATTGATAAAGTAGCTTATATTGATCGATTTAGTATTGATAAAGTAGCTTATATTGATCGCGTAATCGATTAGCGATATGGGCAAATCAATATGCATTATTCAGCTGAACATGCAGGGAACGCTGTAAATATGTATCTATCTAGACAAAGTTTTATATAATCGGTTTGTTGATCAATCGATTGATCGATTGATTGTTTAGTGATTGATTTCTGATTAAACACATTGTTCAGCTGAAGACGCGAGGACTGCAGTGGACCTGGGTGTTTCCGGGATCTACGTGTCCAACCATGGCGGGCGGCAACAGGACGGAGTGCCGGCAACAGTAAGTACTAGTGCTGCGGGTACTGCGTACCGGTACTGTACCGTGAAAATCGAGTAGGTACAGGTTCAAAATACCGGATCATGAAGTACCGGTACTGTACCGATATAAATCTACACCAATTCTATGCTTATATTGTGACTGATCTCCTGACCTCATATCTTCATGCAACACCAAACATGACCAAAGTGACACATTAGAACAGCGTTACTAATATGCGACAGATCATTCATGGCCATGTAATTTCGTTTACGGATGACTTTTTTTCGAAGATCGACGTCCTGCCCGACATCGTCCGCGCGGTTGGCGGTAAGGCGGAGGTTTACCTGGACGGAGGGGTCCGGACTGGGACGGACGTGCTGAAGGCCTTGGCGCTGGGGGCCAGATGTGTGTTCATCGGCAGGCCCGCACTCTGGGGACTCGCTTGTAATGTACGTGTCGTTTTGATAGTCATCTGTTGCTTGATAAATCCATAAATTGTTGATATCAATGATCCTTTGTC
Source organism: Branchiostoma lanceolatum (assembly GCF_035083965.1). NCBI lineage: Eukaryota > Metazoa > Chordata > Leptocardii > Amphioxiformes > Branchiostomatidae > Branchiostoma > Branchiostoma lanceolatum. The sequence continues at coordinate 1,346,631 of NC_089739.1, read as the reverse complement.
ATCTGTCCTTTCTGGGTTATTTCAATGCCATGCCATGAAATTTGGTAATGTTTTCAAAACCACTGTTCCTTCATAAATAGTTGTAAAGAACCTTGTCAAGATTTTGAGAAAAATATCTCCATGTCTTTTTCAGGGTGCGGAAGGCGTTCAGCAGGTCTTACAGATACTGAAGGAGGAATTCAGCCTGGCCATGGCCAGGGCTGGTACGTATGAACAGTCAATGCAGCATTTGAAGATGATTTACTTTTGCTAACAATATCAGCATAGTTCTGAGGCTTCTGATTATCATCCTCGTTCCTTTATTGTACTGTGTTATTCCTTTTTTTCAGGTTGTGCGAAACTCTCAGACATCCAGCCATCATTGATCGTGCATGAGTCTTATTACTTGAACCGGCAAATGTTCAACATTGCGGGGAACGTCAACAATAAGATTCTCAAATCCAAATATTAGAATTTGTATGTGTAAGTTCATATTCTTACATACAAGAAGAACTTTATTGCACGACAATTGTACATGGTACAAAGTATGGCAAGAATTCGTAAACATAATACAAAGTAGAAGTATAGAATAAAACTTAACATCCTAATTACTAATACAATACAATAGAATAAGGGCTAGCATACATTTTGATATAGTGTAACAATTATAATCGAGTTGGTTTAATCATTAGTTTCGGTATTTTTTCCTAATGTGAAAGCAGTCGTTTAGATATTAACCTATTTTAGCATTGTGGGGATCGTTGCATTTAAATATATACTCAAAACAGTCTGTAGCTTCGAGGCTCTTAAAACTTGTACTTGTTTTGAGAAATGTGAATAGCTTTAGAAAGAAACTACTCAAGTAGAAGTATAGAATAAAACTTAACATCCTAATTACTTATACAATACAATACAATACAATAAGGGCTAGCATACATTTTGATATAGTGTAACAGTTATAATCGAGTCGGTTTAATCATTAGTTTCGGTATTTTTTTTCTAATGTGAAAGCAGTCGTTTAGATATTAACCTATTTTAGCATTGTGGGGATCGTTGCATTTAGATATATACTCAAAACAGTCTGTAGCTTCGAGGCTCTTAAAACTTGTACTTGTTTTGAGAAATGTGAATGTCTTATGGCCTAAAACATCATATCTAGAGCATTCCATGACAAAGTGAAATTCATCTTCAATTTTCGTTGGACAATATGGGCAGAAACTTTGGTCAGGGCTATATTTAATATCTGCCCGTCTCTATTTTTAACTTATGGCTATAAGAAATACTTTCGAAACAACTAGTAGTGCTTCAATAATATGCAATATAAGGGCAAGCCCAACGGTTAAGTGGAGGTCCCGTGTTTAAGGAGAACCACACATCGAGCACGTAAAAAGACAATCACATTTATGGAAAAGAGTAGGGGTTGAGTGGATCATATAAATCTGTCCGGATATGCAGCTTGTACTCTTCAGTACAAACCTGGTGTGTTACAACGCATTGAGGCGGTTTACCGGGTATGCAATACATGCAGACAAAACAAAGAGTCTTGGTCCAAAAACGAACGTCTTCGACCTCAAGTTACCCCTGCCCGTAAGGTCATCATTCTGTAGATGGCAACAATCAGAACCACGTGACCTGCACCAGGGACTGAACTTTCCACTTTAAATCAGAACGCTGACAACGTCGTTTTGGTGAAGCTTCCTTAGCGTCTTTACCATGATGTCTGGGAACGTTAACCCCGATGTCACTCCGCTCAAACATGTATATGCAGACGTACGTGAAATTATGGAACGATTTCTGAAATGTAAACTTCAACACTGCTGGAGAGAATTCGGTTCGATACTAGTGTCCTCGTCCTGAAATAACCCCTGCCTAAGGTTGTAACTCAGCCCTGTCGTAACCCCTGCGTAAGGTCAACGCTGTGTGCAAGTAAGAACCATATGACTTGCGCACTGAACATGAAACGGAACTTCCCACCTTGATTCGTTAAACGCTGACAAAGTCTTCCTAGTGAAACAAATCAAAGGAGCGAGTAGAAACAAGTGACCCCAACCGAGATTCGAACCCACGCCGAAACCGGCAGCCCAGATCACAGGCACGCACGCCTTAACCACTAGGCTAAAAGGTCGCGACCAGTTAGACTGGTCAGTTGGAGGCGGTTGAACCCCCACTGTTACACTAGTGACGCTTCCTTTGCGTCTTTTCCGCGATGTCTGAGAACGTTCACCCCAAGGCGACGTCTGTGGCGGAGTTTGAGAAAGCCGCAAACGAGAAGCTTCCGGAGTTTGTTCGGGAATACTTCGGCCGACCTGGGGAGGGGGGTCAGACCTACAGGGACAACTGTGAGGCGTTCAAACGGTAGGGCGTGTGTGTGCGAGTGCGCGTGTCTTTGTGTGTGTGTGTGTGTGTAGGTGTGTGTTTGTGTGCATGTGCGTGTATGTGTATGTTTTGTATGTTTGTTTGTGTTGCCTGTGTGTATGTGTGTGTATTTGTGGGGCTTGTGTGTGTGTGTGTGTGTGTGTGTGTGTGTGTGTGTGTGTGTGTGTGTGTGTGTGTCTCACAGTGTACGGGTGTGTGAAAGTGTGTACTCATGCCACGTACATATTCGTCCAAGCGGACGAATGGAGCTCCGAAGGCAAAATCGACATATCTTTATAGCTGCCCGTTTTGTTTTTCTTAACAAACCGCCTTCTTAACATACGTTTGAAGATTTCGTCTCATGATCTTTCTCCTACATAAAATGTGGAGCAAGGCTATATGGCAACAGACTTCCGACAAGGAACAACGGCATTCCGCCATATCAAAGACTGCCGTACTAAAAGTTTATTTGTGCTATCTAAACTATCAATTGATTCCTGTCGTTTTGAGACGGAGTAACAATAAAACGCAAATGCCTTGAACTCGAAGGCTGCTGTCGAAGCTACTAACCTATAACAGAAAATGGCCGCCATATTGTGGTAACGAAAACAGTTCAAGGTCATATAATGACGTGCTGTTGTCTTCCTTTGCACCACATGCACGAAATAACTATGGGGTTTGGAAAACACATGCGTACATGTATATTGTAGGGGTGCTAGGAACCAAAGAGTTTGACTATTATGTACAGTCTGTATTGACACAACAAAAGAACGGCGACTTTCGTAAGGTTTTCTACTACCTCATATGCAAACAACAAACGATAGAATACAAAATGATTAACCGAAGTACAAGTATATTGAATAATTCAACATGTCGAGTTTAACCTATCACTTACACTACTAGTTCTAAGATCTAAACACTCTTTGATATATTTACCTATTTCTATCACTTGGTTAATTGGTAGAAGTTACTGGTGGTGGTTAACGATTAGTTGTATCAATTTGCGATAGCTTTAGCAGTTAGTGGTATCAAAGCTGTTCATGATTATTTGATTTAGCTGAAGTGGTTAATGGTATCAAAGCCGTTAATAATTAATAGCTGATTGATTTAGTGGTTAATGGTATCTAGTTAACAACGATTGGTTGTACTAAGCTGTAGGAGTTATCGATAATCGATAAAGATTAACTGGACTATCAGCGTCCAATACTCAGATAAATGGACTAACTGTGGTAGTTATCAATATGTATAAATATGCACTTGTTAAATGTTGGTCTTGAACCCAGGTACCGTCTGATCCCTCGGAACCTGCGTGACGTGTACATCCGGGACACTTCGGTCACCGTGCTGGGGTCAAAGCTGGATTTCCCGGTAGCCATTGCGCCAACGGCTATTCACAAAATCGCTCATCCCGATGCAGAAGCGGCGACTGCAAAGGGTTTGCGAATATTTTTTTCATCAATACAAATGTACAAACAATGATAATGCCTTTTAAAGGCAACAATGACTTCAATAGGCCAATCTATTGCAGGACATTTCTACTGAATAAGATAAAAGGAAAATAAAGGTCACTAAAACTCCTTGCTTCCCTGTACAACTTTGAATCGTGCGCAAGACTGACGTACGGCAATGTAGTAAACAGAAAATATATTAAGTATTTTGAAGCCTCAAACATGCATTGATTAGCGTGTCTTGGTTTGATCCCCCAGGCGTGGCCTCCATGAACACAGCGATGGTCCTGAGCTCCTCATCACTGCTCATGATGTACGTGTCTCTGTTTCATCCCCCAGGCGCGGCCTCCATGAACACAGCGATGGTCCTGAGCTCCTCATCACTGCTAATGATGTACGTGTCTCTGTTTCATCCCCCAGGCGCGGCCTCCATGAACACAGCGATGGTCCTGAGCTCCTCATCACTGCTAATGATGTACGTGTCTCTGTTTCATCCCCCAGGCGCGGCCTCCATGAACACAGCGATGGTCCTGAGCTCCTGGTCGCACTGCTCCTTGGAACAGGTGGCTGCCGCGGCTCCGCGGGGGGTCCGCTGGTTCTACCTGCTGTTCTACCGAGACCGAGGCCGGATGAAGCGGCTCCTGGAGCGGGCAGAGGGGGAGGGCTACACCGCCATAGTTCTCACCGTGGACCAACCCTTATTCAATTTTGATCGAATCATAAACATGAGGAGGACTGAACCACTTCCTCTCCAAGTCAGGTTTAAGTTTATTTCCTTTTTTGTCTTCTTTTATAATTCTGTTACTAATTACAAACTACATACATATGTTAGTTAAAACTTTGTTCAAATACAAACAATTAGCGTATCGAATCTACCGCTGCCCTATTGCTACTGCATTCTGTATGAGAATCAAAATGACCAACCACCTAGATCGCGATCACGCGTTGTTAACATCATCTAGTCGTGTCCCCGTGGCGCAAGCGGTAACGCAGCCCCGCTGCTTCGCCATCTGGATCAAATTCCGAGGATCCTAGGGCCCGCGTTCGAACCTCAGTGGTCGACTCTCGAGCTCGGACATGTTGTAAGGGCTTGCATTCGTCATTTCGGATGGTGACGTAAAGCCGGCGGCCCCGTGTATGGGGGAGTTTTTGTCGTAAGCCTCAAGCGTCAAATTTCTGCACGTAAACGAACCCAACACACATATCGAGGAGAGTAGGAGTGACTCGGTGTGCTTGGCCAAAAACGCGAGCCGTGACGAAGCTGCATTGCACTACGTATACCCTAGCTACTTGAAAAAGCATCATGCTTCGCCTCAATTGAGGATGCCTGCTTTACCTTACCTTAGTCGTGACGGTTTTACGGGTGCTTATGGTCATAAGCGATAGAAATTAAATTTAATGCTGTGTTTTTAGCGATAGCGTAATTATTTTATTATTAATGTTTCGTATTATGCATGTGCCTCAATGTGTCATGGCAGCAAAAGCTCACAAACCAGCAGTTGTACCAAGTCCTACCATCTGTCGCCAAGAAAGTCCAACAGCGCAGAATGAAACTGGCTGGTCAATGCATTAGACATCCCGAAATCCCTGCACACTATCTTGTTCTCTGGGAACCTACTACTAAAGGCAAAAGAAGTAGGGGTAGACCCAGAGGCACCTACTTAGACAATCTACGTAGTGACACAAACTTATAAGATACTAACTTTTAAGGGACTACGAATTTGGCATGGAGGATAAAGTGCTATGGAGGAAGCTCTCTGGATTGGTAAGTAAGCAAGTAAGTAAGTATACTTTTGCTTTTTGCTTCTCATATGTGCAATATTGCTGACCAGACTCTTTTTTTCTCAAGTTTCCCAAATATCTGGTTGGATGACGACGCCCATGGACAACCAGGTACTGCCGAACATTTGGCGTATCTTAAGAAAGTTGTGAAGGAAGCGGCGACTTGGGAAGACGTGGAGTGGGTCAAGAACAACACCTGGCTGCCGGTCGTGCTGAAAGGGATTCTTTCAGGTAGTATATTTTCATTTCATTTCATTTATTTATTTATCTATCCAGGGAAAAACTTGTCACAAATAGGGCGATTTTCAAAGCGCCCTGCGTGCAAACGTTAACATAAAATAACTGAGATAACAAAATATAATACAAAGGCACATTTACAAAATTAAGTACAATAATAATAAAAGTTACATAGCAAAGTAGTGTAAAAAACTAATGACTTAATCTAAAGCAAGCAGAATAGTAACAAAATAAGTAGATAAATTAAATAGATTAAATAATTGAATTTGCATATCAATCCTGGTTCTAAAAACAAAGTGTACAGTTGCTAAACAGCAAGATATATATGATTGTACAGACACTTCAATGCAGCGACAGAATCAGCCGTTTTCAGGTTAGATGGAAGAGAGTTCCATAGAGCTGAACCAGTGCAGGACAAGGATTTCTTTTTGTACTGAATATGTGCTTTTGGAAGTTGTAGTCCCCCCTGTGATCTGAGACGTGTGTTGTGAGTGTGTACCTCCCTTAGCTGAGTGAAAAGATCCAAGATGTGAGGTGGGGACATCCCGTTTAATGCCTTAAATACAAGCATTGCTTTGTTCCGCTTGTCCACCACCGAGGTCCAACCAAGTGTATCCATTATGGTTTTGCTGGGTGTATAGTGATCACAGCCCAGGATAGCCCTACCTGCCCGGTTTGTTGATCAGCCGATTGATTGATTGATTGATTGATTGATTGATTGTTTAGTGATTGATTTCTGATTAAACACATTGTTCAGCTGAAGACGCGAGGGCTGCAGTGGATCTGGGTGTTTCCGGGATCTACGTGTCCAACCACGGCGGGAGACAACAGGACGGAGTGCCGGCTACAGTAAGTTCTAGTGCTGCGGGTACTGTGTACCGGTACTGTACCGTGAAAATCGAGTAGGTACAGGTCCAAAATACCGGATCATGAAGTACCGGCAGGTAGCGTGCGTAGTCCAGTAGTTAGCGATCTTGCCTCTGGAACTAGAAGCCCCGGGTTCGATCCCGGCTGTGTTGCTCACCCGACATGCACGCTACCGGAAAGGGTCGCAGTCCTTAGGACGGGACGTTAAGCCGTGGTCTACTGTTCATTGTGTTATTCGAAAAGAGCTAGGGGAATTTCCCCGGTACAATGAACCTGTAAATACTGTACATAGCGTCTGTCTTCTTCTCTGTCACGACCAGTGGAAGATTAGCTCTTCAGTGAGCTAAACTGGATCGAGATTACTTTACTTTACTTTACCGGTACTGTACCGATATAAATCTACACCAAGTCTATGCTTATTTTGTGACTGATCTCCTGACCTCATATCTTCATGCAACACCAAACATGACCAAAGTGACACATTAGAACAGCGTTACTAATATGCGACAGATCATTCATGGCCATGTAATTTCGTTTACGGATGACTTTTTTTCGAAGATCGACGTCCTACCCGACATCGTCCGCGCGGTTGGCGGTGAGGCGGAGGTTTACCTGGACGGAGGGGTCCGGACTGGGACGGACGTGCTGAAGGCCTTGGCGCTGGGGGCCAGATGTGTGTTCATCGGCAGGCCCGCACTCTGGGGACTCGCTTGTAACGTACGTAGGTTTTGATAGTCAACTGTTGCTTGATAAATTCAAGTAGAAGTTGTACTATGTTTGAATTCCCTTCCTGAACGGCTTCAGCCATGCTGTTAATGATTAAACTACAGGGGTGTTTAAAATTGCAAAGAACCTAGACAGAAGATTTTAAAAATGTTTAGGGTCAACCGCTAGAATGATGCCAAATCATTGATTTAGGTTGGGTTATTAAAGATAGGCGAAGAAGGATTGTCCCTTGAAATCATCTGTTCTCTTTGTATAATTAAAGCGTGATGCTAGATCAAATCTATCGACTATTTCAGGGCGCAGAAGGAGTTCAGCAGGTCCTACAGATCCTGAAGGATGAAATCAGTCTGGCCATGGCTAGATCGGGTATGTAAAATAAGTCAATTTGATATTTAAAAAAAAAGAAGATTTTACTAAAACTTATATATCCGCATAGATTTGAGCCTTCTGGTTATTGTACACGTTCCTTTAGTGTATTATGCTTTTTTTTTTCAGGTTGTACAAAAATCTCAGACATCCAGGCGTCACTGGTCGTGCACGAGTCTTATTTCTTGTACCGGCAGTTGTTCAACCTTCCCGGGAACGTCAACAACAAGATTCCCAAATCCAAATACTAGGATTTGTATGAGTTTGACAAGCATATCTTGACGATGGACTTCTATATGGTAACGCAGAGAGGTTAAAGTTAGATAAACCTGTACTTTTTCTCAAAAGTCTATATCTCAATCGGGTATATTTTACTAGTGATGTTAGAAGAAAAATAGTAAAAAAAAAAAAAAGATAACATACACCACGGTCTCAGGATTTTATGATACTTTTAATGATTTATCAGCTTTTTATACAGGTAGAGGAAATATTAATGCATATTTTTGTTTCATACTCTCCGGTGTTTGGAGAATAGAGAATTGATATAGCTATACGTCAATGTTTAACGACAATCTCCGACTACACATACAACTTTATTGAACAACGTACATTTTAGTATAACTTCCATTAACATTAATCCGCCGTGTCACATAAATCCGCCTGTTTGAAAAACAGTGGGTTTAAGAGATCTCTAATGTAGCACCCCGCAGATCTACACAGTTTATTTTTCTTCAAATACACACTGGAGTGCATTTTACTGGGGCCGTTGGGTTGGAGATCGGTTTGGACAGGGTGGAGGAATCATGTACCCTGGTGAAACTATGTTAGTATACATTAATATTGTAGTGAGTAGGTAAAAAGACATCGTAACACACCTGTACAAGTTGATCTTAGAATCTTACCATAAACAGCAGGGAGTTGACTTATACTCAAATTGCCGGTATTATATCTTATCTAATAAAACAATGGTGCAAAAAATGTATATTCGGTTGTCCATACTAGTACTCATTGATATTGATCACTTTAACCTCTGGAATGCCCTACAGCTTAATACTTAGCCATCGGTGGTACACCATAGTATGACTGGTGCACAACTAATGACGGCTGAATGTCTGATATCTTCGCACAGCCTGGAATGGTAACAACAAAAAAACACTGTAAACATATGTAATACGGTAATAAAAACTAAAGATTGCCCGCCACAGCTTGAATAAACTGAATGAAATCACTGTGATAAACTCAAATGAACAACTAAACAAATTAAATGTGATAGAGCCTGATCATACGTACCCGCCCTTGCCATTGCCAGACTGAGTTCATCCTTCATGATCTGTAGGACCCGCTGAACACCCTCGGCACCCTAATGTTTACGGAACATATAGTACAACGTCTTCAGATATGTAAATAATCGCCTTCGAGTCCGCCTCTCAAAGATTGGGCTGTACAGCCACAGCAGAGGCTGCGGACAACCCACTACAGACAGGATGTGATGCCATAGTCTTTCGAGACAGACGGCTGCTGACAATGATATCGTGGTAACTCTTATAAAGCTACTCAGAGGTGTTTCGTGGAGCTGGTAGAACGTACGTTACAAGCGAGACCCCAGAGTGCGGGCCTGCCGATGAACACACATCTGGCCCCCAGCGCCAAGGCCTTCAGCACGTCCGTCCCAGTCCGGACCCCTCCGTCCAGGTAAACCTCCGCCTCACCGCCAACCGCGCGGACGATGTCCGGTAGGACGTCGATCTTCGTAATAAAGGTATCAATAAATGAAAAACTATAAGGCGGCGACACTTTTAACCGCTGCTTGTAACTCCTCCATGTGTAGCAATTGAATTAAGGCTATGTCATCACATGCACGTTAAATGGGATAATTTATGTTTTATAGAGCGGTCATGTACAGTAGCCTGTCTAAATCGCGCTCCTAGCGGCCGTCCCGAAGGTTACCGCCCGAAGGAGTCATTAACCGAGAGACAGTAGCCGTACATGGACAACGTCGGGGAGAATGTCCATCTGAAAGATGCCGTTATTGGTAAATTGATCATTAGAAAGCCTTGGTGGTCTTTGCTTTTACTGATACGACCTTAAAGACTCCTATATTCGCCGTATGGAGTTGCACGTTATAGATACAATGCGTTACATGTTTTATACAAGTATACATCGTCAAGTTCTGAGACCGAGAGAAGTCCCTACCGTAGCCGGCACGCCATCCTGCTCCCGGCCACCATGGTTAGACACGTAGATACCGGAAACACCCAGGTCCATTGCAGTCCTCGCGTCTTCAGCTGAAATAACACATAGAGAATTAGTTACTCAGATCCGTTCACCCTCTGTGAGGTAACACTAGTGTCTCCTTTAGTGCCCGTCAGGCACAGAGCGAGAGCCCCATCATCCTTAGTCCTACGTCCTTCTCAATTACGACCAATTGTAAACGCTTGCTACGAATGAGAGTCAGGTGCTGAGAAAAAATGATAAAGTTAACTTTTCAAGAAAGCTAAAAGTAGTACACCATTCTCCCCATTTTTCAGTATTTTAGCTTGCTAGAATAAGATTCTACGTATACTACCAGAGAGAATGCCTTTAAGCACGATTGGTAGCCTGGTGTTGTTTTTGACCCACTTCACGTCTTCCCAAGTCGCCGCTTCCTTCACAATTTTCTTAAGATACGCGTCGTGTTCTGTAGAACCTGGGAGGCCAGGGGCGACGTCATCCAACCAGATATTCGGCAAACTGGCAGAAAAATTTATATATTACTGGTGACTGATTGTTGTTTAAGAATAACACATAGTTAAGAAACGAAATCATACTCCGACACCGAAGAAGGCAACTAAACATGTGCATATTCTGGATCATAATAACACTAGACTTATCCTAATTTTTGACTAACTTGACTCTGTGTGAAGGAATGAGCAATCCATCGCAGCTGTGACGTCACGTTATTCAGATAAAACACAACCATAGCGTGACGAACTTTCAGCGGTTAGATATGACACAGATGAACAGTTAAATAACACTTGATAAAAATTATGACAAAAAAGAAAGTGATGAAATCTAACCTGAATTGGATTGGGTAAACGACAGGTTTCCGGCGAAGGGAAAACGGAAAGAGCGGCGTATCCACGGTGAGGACTATGGCGGTGTAGCCCGCCCGCTCTGCCCGCTCCAGGAGCCGCTTCATCCGGCCTCGGTCTCGGTAGAACAGCAGGTAGAACCAAAGGACCCCCCGCGGAGCCGCGGCAGCCACCTGTTCTAAGGAGAAGTGCGACCAGGAGCTCAGGACCATGGCTGTGTTCATGGAGGCTGCTCCTGAGAAAAGATGCCGAATGACTATCGTGAATGAATGTGCACATTTTTTAGGGAGGGGTTGGAAGCTATGTTGGACCCGGGAAAATAGTGATACAGTATGCGCAATTGTGTGGAGAAAAAAATCATTTCACTTGTAGAAGAACAATATCTTTAACTTTTTTTCCAAGCCCGTACTTGTTGATTATTATTTTAAGAACGGTGAAAAATGACACACCTCTAGCTGTTGCTCGTTCCGCCTCTGGATGGCCAAGTTTGTGAATACTAGTTGGCGCAATGGCTACTGGGAGATTTAACTTGGAGCCCAGCACAGTCACGGAAGTGTCCCGGATGTAGACGTCACGGAGGTTCCGCGGGACGAGACGGTAGCTGCAGTTCAAGGTCAACATTTGCAAGCTAATGCAGTATATTCCCATTGCCGTTGTTTGCAATGTTAGCTAATAGTATGTTAATCGGTAACTACGAGCGTTACTATAATAGTACTAATAGTTGATCACTACAATTGGTTATTTTAGCTTATCTTAACCATTACCATTGACTGCTACTTCTTCTGCTGCTACTTCTAATATTTGATTGACCACAGTGTACACAAATACTGTTAATCGTTAACCAATGCCGCCATTGTCACGTTTTGCCAGTTACCATGACTGTTAAGTTCTCATGAGGTTGTACCAACATAACCACCATTTTCTGAACTCATAAAGCCATGCCCACAGCAGTGCTAGCCCCCAATTGCAATATATATGAACAAACGATTATATATGCCCTCACTCTGCACAAATTGTAAGATCATTGATCATCATTGAAGGAGGACAGGCATGGATGTTGTTACAGGATCCAGAAGTCTTCCCGAGCATCTTGTCCTCGACAGAACAGTATGACCACAACACACACACACATGCACACACACACATGCACACACACACACGCACACACACACACGCACACACACACGCACATTCACACACACAGAGACACACACACACACACACAGACAGACACACACACACACACAGACACAGACACACAATGCACACGCTTGCACCTGACTTGGATCCCCCTACCGTTTAAAAGCCCGGCAGTTGTCCCTGTAAGTCTGACCCCCCTCCCCAGGGTGGCTGTAGTACGTCCGAACAAACTCCGGCAGTTTCTCGTTTGCAGCTTTCTCAAACTCCGCCAAAGACGTTGACTTGGGATGAACGTTCTCAGACATGGCGGAATACACGCGAAGGAAGCGTCACTAAGAAGACGTTGCCAGCGTTCAGGGCCAAAGTCAAAAGTTCAGCCACATGTTAAGAGCACAGGTGCGAATCACATGTTTTTATTTGCACACGGTGTTGACATTAGACTTTTTTTACACTGGCGACCCTAAGGCAGGGGTTACTTCAGGTCGAGGACGCTACTATCCAACAAAATTTTCTTTACTTTAGCAGTGTTATTTTAGAATCCGTGCCATAACGCATTTACGTCCGCATATACACATTTGAGCTGCGTGACATACGTTGTCATCTGCTTATTGACTTATAACGCAAGTTTATGTCGCTCAGACTAACACAATGCACACAGTAGTGACATATATTGTTATTCCAGGCTGTGCCTATATATCGGACATCTAGCCGTCGCAATTGTACACGGGCCCCATTAATAATAATTATGGCGTACCGCCACTAGATGAATATTCAGCGGTAGGATTTTCTAAAGGTGATGGGCAGGACAATGAAATGAGCAGATATTTATTGCACTCTTGTTCTATAAGATATGATATATCTATCAATGTGAGAATGCTCAGCTATCCATTATACGTTAATAACAACATTGTATAGTTAGCGATACTAGACATCGCTCACCATAAAAATCAGCATAATTACAATCTTCACGTATTTACATATTGTTGCTTTAAATGCCAACGCGGTCTGCTCCGAATACTGTGAATAGACTTCGTTTTTAAAGCGATACATTTTCCCGTGTACTTTCTTTTGCACGCAATGTTTATTTTACAGTACAGAAATCTGAATAATCATTAAAAATATCATCAAACGGTTATGTTAACGTGATATGAATTTCCTTATTTCCTACTAACATTAATAAAAATCTACCCAGCAGAATTTAAGGCAATTGACAAAAGGTACAGTTTTATCTAAATTCAATCTCTATGTGTTACCATGTTGAATTCATTGTCACGATATGCTTCAGACACATACAAACCCTAGTATTTGGATTTAAGAATCTTGTTGTTGACATTCCCGGGATGGCTGAACAACTGCCGGTACAAGTAATAAGACTCGTGCACGACCAGTGACGGCTGGATGTCTGAGATTTTCGCACATCCTGAAAAAAAGAAGAAATAACAAACATAGTACAGTGAAGGAACGATCAAGATGATCATCATTGAACTTTCAAAACTATGCTGATTCTGTGATCATTATGATATTGAAATTATTGTTAAAATGTAAAATTGGTTTATTTTACGTACCCGCCCTGGCCATGGCCAAACTGAGTTCATCTTTCAGGATCTGTAGGACCTGCTGAACACCTTCTGCACCCTGAAATAGACAAGCAAAACAATCAATAATAATAATAGTCTTAATTGCATATTCCTGCCCAGAAGGGCTAAATGCACAGAAGACCACATGTGGCCTGTAAGAAACATGATGCAAAACATAAGTTGATAAACTGCTCAACTAACATTAAAAACTCAAAAACATGCAAACTGTGGGCTATTGCTAAACTAAATGATGATCACCTTTTAGTTTCTTCTCTCTTTCTGAAACGTTTGGAGATATGACTACATACTTTGTCCATTATATGTTCGTTCAAAGATGAAAAAGATTCTTGCTAATTCTGAGGGATGATCCGTCTTTGCCCACCCTTGCTATCACTGGATGAATATGATTACATGCACGTATGCAAGAATCATACGATTTAAGATTATTCTGACGGTCGCTTTTGTGTCACATCGAGATTCTTTACAATTATATGAGCACCGGTGTAATTTTTGAAACATCACCAAATTTCTGCACGGCATCAGAATCATTGAAAACAACTTTTAATCAAGTCTACAAAGGACACTTCATTTTCAAAACGACACGTACGTTACAAGCGAGTCCCCAGAGAGCGGGCCTGCCGATGAACACACATCTGGCCCCCAGCGCCAAGGCCTTCAGCACGTCCGTCCCAGTCCGGACCCCTCCGTCCAGGTAAACCTCCGCCTCGCCGCCAACCGCGCGGACGATGTCGGGAAGAACGTCAATCTTTAGAAGTACATAATTTATCAATGAATAAAACACTACAAAGCCGCAAGGCATCAATCTACTGTCAAATCTTTCAACGATTGGATAAAGCAATGTGATCACGTCCAATGACAAATGTCTGTTTCAAAGAGTGGCCAGTACGTATACAGGGACAACGTCACAGGAAATGTCAATCTGAAATCCATTCATCTTGAAAGATGTCGTTATTGGTGAACCAATCACCATTTGAGCTGCTGATTTTCTTTCCTTGATAAGATTGTTAAAACTTCAACTTTCCTCATGCAGATTTCAAGAACTATTTCGTTATTTCGTAGCTACAAGATGGCAGAGATATGTCTTATATATGCGGTTATGTCTTAAGACGGACAGAAATCCTCACCGTAGCCGGCAAGCCGTCCTGCTCCCGGCCGCCATGGTTCGACACGTAGATACCGGAAACACCCAGGTCCACTGCAGTCCTCGCGTCTTCAGCTGAACCATACATTTAGAGTAAGATAATCAATAACCAAATCAACCTATTAATAGATCATAGATAAATCAACCAATCGTACATACAACAAAACTTGATCTAGACGCATCCCTTTCCATTTCTTGATTTGTCACCAAAAACAAGCATATATAGAAGCTTCTAGACGTATACTACCTGAGAGAACGCCCGTCAGCACGACCGGTAGCCGGGTGTTGTTCTTGACCAACATGAAAAGTATACGTCGTATCTTGTAGCGGCGTTTCGTGTACTGCTGTACAATAGTATCCCTCCTCTATAGCCTACAGAAAAATCTAGGTGCACCTACAGTCAAAAACTATGTGCACAGCTCAATTTTGGGTGCGCAATTTCGAGTCATGCATATTCAGGATGTCCCTGTAGCTCAATTGGTAGCGGCCTCGCAGTTGAGCCTCCTGTTTCCAATTAGTTGGATCAGGGAGACCCCGGATCGAATCCGGGAAGGGTATCCTTGTCGAAGCTGCACCGTTTTCGGAAGAGACGAAAAAAGGGGGTCTCGTGTTCGAGAAGGTGCCTCGAGTGCGTTACAACAGCCTCATTACTCACATGGGTACCTACTAGCTGAAATAATACAACCTGGTGAATATTTAAAAGCTTCTAGACGTATACTACCGGAGAGAATCCCTTTCAGCACGACCGGCAGCCGGGTGTTCTTCTTAACCCACTTCACGTCTTCCCACGTTGCAGCGTTCTTCGTGATCTTGGTTAGAGCAGATCCCTGTTCCAGGGAGCCGGGAGAGCCGGGAACAACGTCGTCATCCAGCCAAACGTTCGGTAACCTGAAAAAAGTGAGTGAAAAATGTGAGACGACAGACGGTACATAAGCCTGGAAACCATACCCTCGGTGGCTCCCCGATATTTCTACGGCACTGTGAGTGACCTCGCCCACCCAATCAGCTTAGCCCGCTCGGGGTGTTGTTTACGGCCTTGGATAAAGTAAAAAGGGCCATCAGAAACTGACTGGGCCCGGTAAAACACCACTAAGCCGACCCCTAGAGACTGGAACCAGGCTAACGGTACATGTGCGTACAGTCTCTACAGGTCCACTACACGGGGAAATTCCCCTTTTATGGCTTAACACGAACCGTCCAAAGAACTTCAAGACTTTCCAGTAGTATGCATGTCGGTTGAGAAAACAGCCAAGATTCGAACTCCCAACCCGTTGGCACAGAGGCAGGGTCGCTAACAACTAGACTAAGTACGCTGACCTGCATAAAATCCAAATAGTGAAATAGCAACGTTTCTTCCTATCCTGGTTAGGCTGCATAATGGTTAGTTCACGTGACAGAATAAGTGGATAATTCTAAATAAAGAAGGCGCGAATGACAAGCCGTTTCCCCGATGCTAGTACGTTTTCATGTACGAAACGGAGACATAGATAATACAGAAGTTCTAAGGAAAATGAATGACCTTGAAGCCAACAGAAGCCCCAGGTGGTGGGTACAGAGCACAGAGGGAGGCACAAAATCGCGACAGATGGAAAAGGACAACTAGATGTAGTCTCCAAGCAGACCTACAGGTTGGCAAAGACCGTATCCAACAGGCAGAAGGAGTTTCTATAGCCAACCCAAGTCTCATAGCCAACCCAAGTTTGGGTTGGCTATAGAAACTCCTTCTGCCTGTTGGATACGGTCTTTGCCAACCCGTAGGTCTGCTTGGAGACTAAACTAGATGTGCCTCAAAGACATGGGGGAATTAAGGTGCTAAGGAAATGTGGCTGGCATCGAAGCAAACATGAAAAACTCTGCTACGACACCAAAGCAGAGAACAGCACGCACATAAGACAACTTCAGTTTTCTAACCTGAATTGTACAGGAAAAACTACGGGAGTCTTGCGAAGAGTAAACGGGTAAATAGGGGAGTCGACGGTGAGGACTAAGGCGGTGTAGCCCGCCCACTCTGCCCGCTCCAGGAGCCGCTTCATCCGGCCTCGGTCTCGGTAGAACAGCAGGTAGAACCAGCGGACCCCCCGCGGAGCCGCGGCAGCCACCTGTTCCAAGGAGCAGTGCGACCAGGAGCTCAGGACCATCGATGTGTTCATGGAGGCCGCGCCTGGGGGATGAAACAGAGACACGTACATCATGAGCAGTGATGAGGAGCTCAGGACCATCGCTGTGTTCATGGAGGCCGCGCCTGGGGGATGAAACAGAGACACGTACATCATGAGCAGTGCGACCAGGAGCTCAGGACCATCGATGTGTTCATGGAGGCCGCGCCTGGGGGATGAAACAGAGACACGTACATCATGAGCAGTGATGAGGAGCTCAGGACCATCGCTGTGTTCATGGAGGTCGCGCCTGGGGGATGAAACAGAGACACGTACATCATGAGCAGTGATGAGGAGCTCAGGACCATCGCTGTGTTCATGGAGGCTGCGCCTGGGGGATGAAACAGAGACACGTACATCATGAGCAGTGATGAGGAGCTCAGGACCATCGCTGTGTTGATGGAGGCTGCGCATGGGGGATGAAACAGAGACACGTACATCATGAGCAGTGATGAGGAGCTCAGGACCATCGCTGTGTTGATGGAGGCTGCGCATGGGGGATGAAACAGAGACACGTACATCATGAGCAGTGATGAGGAGCTCAGGACCATCGCTGTGTTCATGGAGGCCGCGCCTGGGGGATGAAACAGAAACACGTACATCATGAGCAGTGATGAGGAGCTCAGGACCATCGCTGTGTTGATGGAGGCTGCGCATGGGGGATGAAACAGAGACACGTACATCATGAGCAGTGATGAGGAGCTCAGGACCATCGCTGTGTTCATGGAGGCTGCGCCTGGGGGATGAAACAGAGACACGTACATCATGAGCAGTGATGAGGAGCTCAGGACCATCGCTGTGTTCATGGAGGCTGCGCCTGGGGGATGAAACAGAGACACGTACATCATGAGCAGTGTGACCAGGAGCTCAGGACCATCGCTGTGTTCATGGAGGCCGCGCCTGGGGGATGAAACAGAGACACGTACATCATGAGCAGTGATGAGGAGCTCAGGACCATCGCTGTGTTGATGGAGGCTGCGCCTGGAGGATGAAACAGAGACACGTACATCACGAGCAGTGATGAGGAGCTCAGGACCATCGCTGTGTTGATGGAGGCCGCGCCTGGGGGATAAAACAGAGACACGTACATCATGAGCAGTGATGAGGAGCTCAGGACCATCGCTGTGTTCATGGAGACCGCACCTGGGGGATGAAACAGAGACACGTACATCATGAGCAGTGATGAGGAGCTCAGGACCATCGCAGTGTTCATGGAGGCCGCGCCTGGGGGATGAAACAGAGACACGTACATCATGAGCAGTGATGAGGAGCTCAGGACCATCGCTGTGTTCATGGAGGCTGCGCCTGGGGGATGAAACAGAAACACGTACATCATGAGCAGTGATGAGGAGCTCAGGACCATCGCTGTGTTGATGGAGGCTGCGCCTGGGGGATGAAACAGAGACACGTACATCATGAGCAGTGATGAGGAGCTCAGGACCATCGCTGTGTTGATGGAGGCTGCGCCTGGGGGATGAAACAGAGACACGTACATCATGAGCAGTGATGAGGAGCTCAGGACCATCGCTGTGTTCATGGAGGCCGCGCCTGGGGGATGAAACAGAGACACGTACATCATGAGTAGTGCGACCAGGAGCTCAGGACCATCGCTGGATTGGACAGATATATGATCGGCAATGTGTTAGTCTGCACTGAACGATCATGTTTTACACTTCCTTCTTAGGATAAGATTCGGATGAAAGTTGTGAAAATCTTATTTGCTTAAATACTCCGTATACACAGTTAAGTGCTTTAATACAAGCAAGCTTGTTGCTAAGAGTGTTAAATTGTGCACGAAAGGAATTAGTAAAAGCGTCTGAAATATTCGCAAAACTATAAGTTACAGACCTTTAGCAGTGGCCACCTCCGCATCTGGATGGGCAAGTTTGTGAACAGCCGTTGGCGCAATTGCTACCGGGAAATCCAGCTTAGACCCCAGCACGGTGACCGAAGTGTCCCGGATGTACACGTCACGCAGGTTCCGCGGGATGAGGCGGTACCTGGAATAAGCCGCTTCACGATTTGAACTGCGCATGAGCGAGGTCAAAGTTGAAGGCCCCCATACTGTTAACTGAGTTGTTGCCTAGGCGACGGTTGATAAATGTCCCAAGGCCTTTAACTATGGCATATTACCACAGTGCCTACCGGGATATTTATTAGATTATTGCAAGCATTCTAATGATTAGTAATTAACCACCACAGTTAGTCATTTTAGCTAATCGTTAACCACTACTGCTAATTTACAGGCAATCTTTAATACTACTACTAATCGATTTAGATAATAATTATTAACCAGTTACTATCAAATGCCACGTATTATCAAATGCTACCTGGCACGTAACCACCATCATCAGCAATCGTGAACGTACACACACATACAAGCACACACACACGCACACACCACATAGATACACAGACACACACACGCACTGACACACACACGCACTGACACACACACACACAAACACACACTGACACAGCAAGACACACACGCACACACACACACACAGACACGCACAGACACACACACACACACACACACCCCAATACCAATTGCACGCAAGCACACATAGCAACACACACATGCACAGAGTGAGAGAAGACAGAGATCCCCCTACCGTTTGAACGCCCGGCAGTTGTCCCTGTGCGTCTGACCCCCCTCCCCAGGATGACTGTAGTACGTCCGAACAAACTCCGACAGTTTCTCGTTTGCGGCTTTCTCAAACTCCGCCACAGACGTCGCCTTAGGGTGAACGTTCTCAGACATGGCGGGAAAGACGCGAAGGAAGCGTCACTAAGAAGACGTTACCAGCGTTAGAAGCAAGGTGGGAATTTCAGTCCCTGACGCAGGTCACGTGGTTCTGATTGTTGACATATGCATGCTGACCTTGAGGGCAGGGGTAACTTCAGGTCGAAGACCCTACTAAATGTCGAACCTACATTCTGTAAGTTTGTAATGCTAGGGTTACATTTCCAAGCCGGGGCCCGGCCGGGCTGTTTTCAAAAACGAAAAATGCATATCAAGAAAATTCTAGACGTATTTTAGACGTGTTATAGTAGGGTTGCAGTATGAGGGGGCGTTGCCTATGTCAAACCCAATGTCTTATTCCAACACAGAAGATATTTTATGCGGTTTAGTAACATGTCTCTAGGTGGCGCTTCCAGTACAATGCCTAATCACATTGAAAAATCTAGTACGTACATGTGTACGACGTTACTGCCTCTACAAATACGTATCGCTTATTCCACGAGACGTATCTTCATATTGGTGAATTGCTAGCTTTTTCAAAAGTGCTTCTTGTCCCTTAAAAAAAGATGAACTCTTTACCTTTAATATGGGTATATGTATAGCACCTTATAGTTTCAATGTATCAATTATATTTTACTGTTCTGTCTGCTTTTCAATAACACGCTATGGTAGGAAAAAGTCACCGACTGTTAGTGTTAGACATGGGCAATGACTGAAATAGGCTATATATACGGCCTAAAGAAATAGAGCTAGGGCTACCCTGCAATTACATTAAGGGCATGCCCGGTAGACAAAGACAATAAACATATGGGAAACAATCGAATTTTATACACCTTTTAATAGTCTTGCTTGAAATAATTTGTGGACGGCATGTTATTGTTAGGGTGATGGAAGTTTTTAACCATGTGTTGTAAACTATGTTGCATGTTAGATACCATAGATACCAAGTCAATCTAGTGACATGAATCGAAGTTGAACATTTCTGACTGTCTTTAAAGGGAATAATCCACATGCACAACAAAATTTTTCAATTCTGCCGATAAATATCCCGATCAGAGTCTTTGTTGCAGATTCTGCCAGACTGTATTCTCTCTAAAACGGTTCCTAAATTGTAATAGTTAAAATAGCTCAACCCTGGAAATTGTTAGTAGCGTTTTTTTTCACATCTCACAGTCACGGCTCAAATGATGCAATTTCTTATCTAATAACATCTTACTTGAACATTGCTCAAAACCATTATTTTTGGTCACATAAAAGTCAATGATTCTCCATTAAATTAACTTTAATCCCTAAGATTTACATACAAGCAACTTGAACTTCACAATTAAACACAAAACCTTTTTACACCAATAATTTGATCCTTTACATAATTGATGACATAATTGAACCATTTTGACAAAATAATTGACAGCTTGTCACACAGAAAACAACAAACCCCTCACCTACACAAAGTATGTACATGTGTATAAATGTACCTGAGGTTCAAATGGTAAAAATGAGATGTTTTTGCATAGATAAGCTTGTGCTTCAAGTACTCTTCCTGATTGTGAGTGAATCATTTTTTTAAAATTTAAGTTACTTACATTCGTAATTTATGATTACTTCTGGTTTTCTGTCTACTCCATCCAGATTATGTTTTCAATTATGTTGACCTCTGACCTCTCTCATTCATCTCTCGTTTATTTTTGATTTCACCACATTTGTTTTGTTAAATTCTTAGTTAACCAATTGTATAGTTTTTGTTTCATTTTATTTATTTGTATAGGAACTCCAGAAAGAATAGTGTATATTGTATATCACTAATGGATATCTAAATAAAATATAAAACAAAACAAATAATACGTAATTGTGAAAATAACAAAATGTTTGCCTGTTAATATGTTAAGTATTTACTATTTTGTCAGATTGTTGCAAAAAAGTTAAGATATCATGTAGTGATAGTTGGGTGACAATATAGTCAGTATACTGTAAATTTTTTTATTTTTTTAGGGGCTTAACTTTGTTAATAAGAAGGAGAAAGGAGGTTTTTGCAGTGTTTAAGTTTGTGGTTAAAACATTCTCCCGTTCGGCAACACCAATTCAATTTCTTGGTTAACGGATTTTTATTTTCAAAAAAAAAAAATTTAGAAAAAAAAAAATCATGAAAACAGAAGGCTGGGCCAGCTTTCTGTTTTCCTTTTTTTTCTAAAATTTTTTTTTTTGGGGAAAATAAAAATCAGTTAACCAAGAAATTAAATTGGTGTGGACTTACAGTACAGTAGTAATACATCGGAAACAGTGATAGTTGCAATGTCATCAATTCACAATGGAGAGTTCCCCTGAAAACCACTGCAAACATTTCAAAATTTGCAGTATTTGATGTTCCAATTTGAAAAGCATAACTGGGCAATAGAATACGACTTTTCAAATATGCACTGTTGTACAACTTTCAAAAACAGATTTTTGATTATAACTCTCTTCTTTTAGAATGGTTAAATTAGATCATTATTGACCTTTAAGACAGTGCTGGAAATATGCAGACATCTTAAAATTCCTCCTTTACTGCTGAGAATATTATGCCCTCTTTTTCCCCTTTCTTGACGTTTCCATGGATCCTGAAAATGGAAAAGAACCATTTAGGGATGTAATAAAACAAGTAATTTCTAACAAGTTTTCTCTCAGCTGAATAAAATGACATAATCATGACGGTGGGAAATTCGGCCCTTTTTTCTCAGAACTAGCTCACATATGCAGTCCATTGTAAAGGATAAGCTTTCAAATGATACATACATGTAGTACAATGAAGTTGATTAGTAATCACAGAGAACCAAAACTGAATGCCCAAACTATTTGTGTTAAGTTTACATCGAGGAACAATGAGAGTTTAATACTGTATGTAGGCTAAGTTCTATGTAACTGCTATGATGTATTATCCTGTGTATATGCAGCCTAAGTCTTAGTTACAGGTATAATTGTGTTCTATTACTGTCTTGCTTGTCCATTGAATAGTGATGTTGCAATTTCAATAAAATAGAGATACAAGAATATTCCTCAAACAGTGACTTAAAAAAAGAAGGGTTGCGAAATACGCGAGACTAGGTCACTCCGTGAACAAGACGTACAGGAGATGTCGAAAATTTGGAGGTGCGTATTTCGCTGCCCTTCTTTTTTTAAGTCACTGTTTGAGGAATATTCTTGTTACTGTTATTGCACATGACTGATGAATTTATTCAACAATAAAATAGAAAAATGAAAAGAAAAAATGAGTGCGTACCCCAGAAGATTTTGTTGCAGAACTCCCCCAGTAGGTAGAAACTGCAGCCTATAACCGCCACGAAGCAGCAGAACAGGAAGAACTGGAAGTTGCTCATGGCCGCCATGAAGGGGTAAACCCAGAACCCTCCGACCTGGGCAACAATCAGCACCCTGCACGGTTGGAAAGGAAGAATTCTTGAAGATTCTTGAAAAAGACAATTAAGTCGAAACCGGTCAAATACCAGTCTCTTCGCTGTCATTTTCTCAAGAACTACAAATGATGGAAAGGAAGAATGTTTATTTCATTTCATTTTATTTTCTATTTCATTTCATTCTATTTCTTGAATTTTCAGACAGCTGGGCGCCCATTCAATTCCAACATGGAAGGTGTCATGATTTTTTGGGCTTCATCTTAAACTGTTTCACCTGTCTTAGGATTGTATTTTGGAAGAATGTGAAGTAAAGAAAACTATCAATGGGTTTTCATATCTTTTGTCCTGTTGTGGGTCTATGGAACGTAAGATTCATTCCTTTTTTCCTTGATTTTACTGGTCATGAATAATGCTTTCAAACATTCAAACCACAGTGAACATAAATTCGGGCTTTAACAAGATTAGGAGCCAGAAAGAATTTGGGGCCTCACCATATAAGGTATACAATCCCAACGGTGACCGCTCCAGTGAGGCCTGCCTGACGTGAAGGGTGCCTGTGGTGAACCAGGTACATCTCCAGCAACAGGACAGGCACTACGGTCGTGTGCTGTGGACAGCAAAATGGAAAGTTTCGTAAGAGCAGTCATGATAGTGGAGAAAAGAAAGAAAGAAAGGACAGGCCCATAACACTGCTGGAGAAACAGTTAGTGGTGTTTTAAACAAATTGTGAAATGTAATATTCATTCACTGATTCAGTTTATGTTAAAACTTAAATTATCCTTCTGTATCCTGATTTATGATTTTGTAACGGCTCCCTTGGAAATCAGTTACTTAGTTAAATGAAGGGACCACTCTAAAGATTCATAAATAAATAAACAAAACAATTTCATCATAATTAGATTATGATGAAACTCAATATTCATGTGATTGACATCATTTTGGTCTCTACCTCCTTTTGCTGCTTAGATGGAGACACATCTTTTATCATACTTAGATGGAGTCCAGAAAGGATTAACATTATGTAAATATTATATTGTATCACTAATGGCAATCGGGGTGAAACAAACAAACAAACAAACAAACAACCCTACCCAGACGTGGTTGACCCAGGGTGGGATGATCTTGTCCAGGGCCGCTGGAAAGATCAGTTCTCGATCAACGGCGTACATCCCCCAGAACACGACTGTCACGATCTGTAGCGCAATGTGATGATAGAGCTCTTATTAAAGGAGTCCAAAGCAATTTCAGTCAACGTTAAAACTGGAAATATTCTGGCTCTGGCAATCTGTATGCATTTACTTGCTCATATATTAGCACATTTCTATCATGATTTCATACTTTGGGCGTCTAAAATGAGCACAGAAACAAGCCACATGAGAAGTCCTTTATGTATTGGGACCACTTAACAATCAGCGCCCAGATTTTCAGTGAGCTCTCACCACACAACAACATTGCAGCTGTATTACCTTTGACCTATCACCTCTCACCTATATGAACTTACCATGCTCATAGGGAATAGCACAGAAGGGGAGGGACCAGCTAATAGAGTTGCGCAGTAGAGAGCACGCTGCATACCATTTAGTATTTTGCTAAAAATATTTTTTTTCCAGAATTGTCCAGTTTTCTGCTAGGGAGGACAGAAGAATGTGAATTTTGAAAATCTGGCCAAAATAGGTGATTTTTGTCATGTTTTGATCTCGGATTGACCTCTGAACCCTTCTCTATGGTCGGACTGATATATTAGGATGGGGTCCCAGTGAACTCCTGGTCTCATCTGAAACTTCTGTCTTTAGCTCGTTGGGAGTTGAACTCCTGCTTTTTTTACCTAAAGCAACCTGACAAATCCAGCTTTGCAGGGGTGGTAAAGATTTGAGGTTTGAAATGTAGATACGTGTGTTTTTAAGTGATTGTTTTTGATGGCTTATCCATGTGTGGCATAGGAAAGTCCATTTAGAGGTCCCTCCCCAGAAGCCAGTACATAGTCCTGAATTATAACGTACGACCTCTCAACTATAAACTTACCATGATTCATAGGGAACAGCACAGCAGCTAGGTTAGTCATATTTTACCCCTGACCTCTAAACTCTCACCTATAAACTTAACCAAGCTCATAGGGATCAGCACAGAAGCCAGTACATAGTCCCGTATTACCTACGACCTCTCAACTATGAACTTATGCAGGCTCCTAGGGAACAGCACAGAGGCAAGTTGATAGTACTGCTTTACCTACGACCTCTCAACTATAAACTTACCATGCTCATAGGGAACAGCACAGAAGCCAGTACATAGTCCTGTATCATAACGTACGACCTCTCAACTATAAACTTACCAAGTCCATGCTCATAGAGAACAGCACAGCAGCCAGGTCAGTCATATGTTTTACCTCTGACCTCTCACCTATGAACTTACCATGCTCATAGGGAACAGCACAGAAGCCAGTACATAGTCCTGCACTTTCCTCAGCCCGGCAGCTTTCTTACCCAGCACTCCTTCTATCAAGTCCGCCAGCACACAGCTCCCAAAGAACACAGTGTGGCCCATCTGAAAAACAAAGTACTGTATTAAGTAAACAGTCTCCAGTGTTCTCACCAGAATTTTTTCACAGCATAGGGGACTGGTACAGAAGGCCAACTTTACGCGGTGCAAGTCACGCGTGGAGTGCCGAAGACATGACCAGAGTAGGGAGTCCGGCATGTTCCCCTGGAAAATTTGTAAATTCATAACCCAATGAGACATTATTCATGCATTTTAAGGGATAAATTTTGTGAAGTAGAGTTTTTCCTCTGTCACAGCCTCATTCTTAAGCCAAACATCAACTTTTTATAAGATTTATGAAGGGTCACAAGGTTCTTCCCAGAAAGAAATACCCCTATGCTGGTTGAAACACAGCATAGGGGTCCAGATCACAGCATAGGGGGTCCAAATCACAGCATAGGGGGCCCCTATGCTGAAAAGGCCTGGCGAGAAAACTGGTCTCTCCGAGTCTCACCGCAAAACAAGTGTACAATAGCATATTTACGTAATAATGTAACCCTACATAAATATCTAGCTGCACTGCACACAGTCAAAACTCAGCTCTAATTTTGACTTTTGAGTGCACAAATTATAGTGCACTATGCAATCGATATTTCTGGAGTCCAGTGCTTAAAGTAATCATAGTGTTATAAAATGGTCTCCGGTGCCACTGTGAGCTTTAAGTCTAACTCACAATCACAAATGTTGTAAGGTTCACAAAACGCCCTCCGAATCTTTTCCTCCAAACTGCAGAATTCCGGATGTTCTCCCTGTCGTATAACTCTACGTAGACGTAAAGACAGAACACAAGAAGGTGGGACACACGTGCCGGGTTCCTGACATGACCGGATGCCATCTTTTCCAGCTGATCATGTGCTCAATAGATCACTTACCTAGTCTAAGCACACAACAAGTCTACTTATGCAAACACCTTTACACAATCATCTGCAGGGGTTTTTCTAGAAAAATTAAACAAGAGGGAGAACAAACAGGCGAGGGAGCGATTTCTATGTGATTATGGAAGACTCAATCGCTGAGTGAAGGCTGTATGCTGGATAATAGGCTAAAATCTGAATTCGACAAGGGGGCGCTGGGCTGAAACAAGAGGGTGCAGCACCCTTCTTTCCCAATTTAGATGAACCCTTGATCTGATAGTAGTAACACCTAGCCAGCTTCAGTGTACTGTCATTGTAAACCAGTAACACCTACTAGCTTCAGTGCAAAGTTGTAAGCCAATAACACCTAGCTTCAGTGCATTGTAGACCAGTACGTAACACCTAGCTTCACTGCATTGTAGACGTGTCCAGTAACACCTAGCTAATTATATACTAGTACTAGCTTCAGTGCATTGTAAACCAGTAGAACACATAGCTT